>NW_027990483.1:0-201 GCF_054177405.1 Leptonychotes weddellii
TTAGACAAAACAGTGATGCGTTTGATGACGTGCATATAAAAATGAAGCTAAATTGTAAGTATGGAGCTAAGCAGGAAGATCCCTGAATTTTAGCGTGGACACGAGTCATCATGCCAGATCTGGTCTTCTCCTCAAACAAGTGACTTCCCTGTCTCACAGTTCACTTTGGTCATTTGGTTCAAATGCCTTATTTGCAAAATC
>NW_027990484.1:0-201 GCF_054177405.1 Leptonychotes weddellii
CTAAAAAAAAAAAAAAGAATCAGGTGTACAACATAATGATTCACTATATATTGTGAACTGATTCCACAATAAGTGTATTTCTTGATCTTTGTGCTGGTTTCACAGGTACGTTCGCTTTGTAAAAATTTAACAAGCCATATATTTATAACTTGTGTCCTTTTCTGTATATATGTTACACTTTCATAAAAATTTACTCCAAAG
>NW_027990485.1:0-201 GCF_054177405.1 Leptonychotes weddellii
CGCTCCAGCAACCCTCAGTTTGTTTCCTGAGATTAAGAATTCCTCATATCAGTGAGGTCATATGATACATGTCTTTCTCTGTTTGACTTATTTCGCTCAACATAATACTCTCCAGTTCCATCCACGTTGTCGCAAGTGGTAAGATCTCATTCCTAAAAGGGAGTTATTATTAAACTCACTTTTCAGGTGAGAAAATTGAGG
>NW_027990486.1:0-201 GCF_054177405.1 Leptonychotes weddellii
TTATGTTAATCCCCATACATTACATCATTAGTTCTAGATGAAGTGTTCCATGATTCATTGTTCGTGCACAACACCCAGTGCTCCATGCAGAACGTGCCCTCCTCAATACCCACCACCAGGCCAACCCATCCTCCCACCCCCCTCCCCTCTAGAACCCTCAGTTTGTTTTTCAGAGTCCATCGTCTCTCATGGTTCGTCCAC
>NW_027990487.1:0-201 GCF_054177405.1 Leptonychotes weddellii
GTGTGTGGTGTAAGGAAATGGTCCAGTTTCATTCTTCTGCATGTGGCTATCCAATTTTCCCAACACCATTTGTTGAAGAGACTGTCTTTGTTCCATTGGACATTCTTTCCTGCTTTGTCGAAGATGAGTTGACCATAGAGTTGAGGGTCCATTTCTGGGCTCTCTATTCTGTTCCATTGATCTATGTGTCTGTTTTTGTGC
>NW_027990488.1:0-12196 GCF_054177405.1 Leptonychotes weddellii
GACCTATTTTTACTGATTTTGAGAGGGGTTCTCTGTGCCTCCTGGATTTTGATGCCTGTTTCCTTCCCCAGATTAGGGAAGTTCTCTGCTATAATTTGCTCCAATATACCTGCTGCCCCTCTCTCTCTTTCTTCTTCTTCTGGGATCCCAATTATTCTAATGTTGTTTCGTCTTATGGTATCGCTTATCTCTCGAATTCTGCTCTTGTGATACAGTAGTTGTTTCTCTCTCTTTTTCTCAGCTTATTTATTTTCCATCATTTGGTCTTCTATATCACTGATTCTCTCTTCTGCCTCATTTATCCTAGCAGTTAGCACCCCCATTTTTTATTGCACCTCATTGATAGCCTTTTTGATTTTGACTTGGTTAGATTTTAGTTCTTTTATTTCTCCAGAAAGGGTTTCTCTCATAACTTCCATGCTTTTTTCAAGCCCAGCTAGTATTTGTAAAGTCATGATTCTGAATTCTAGATCTGACATCGTACTAATACCCGTTTTGAGTAGGTCCCTGGCAGTTGGTACTACCTCTTTTTCTTTTTGTTGAGGTGATTTTTTCCGTCTTGTCATTTTGTACAGAGGAGAATAGATGAATAAGAGAACAAAATGCTAACAGGGTAATAACGTCCCCAGAAAATATACTCTAAACAAATCAGGAAAGACCTGAAGCTGGGGGAAAAGAAAGGGAAAGAAAGAAAAAAGAAAAAGAAAGAAAAAGATAAAAACAAAAACAGAACAAAACAAAAAACCAGAATATGTTCAAATATGATCAGGCTGGTGCATAGATCAGTGCCACATACTAGATTTGGGGTGTATTTTGGTGTGTTAGAAGAAAGTTCCTCCCAAAATTTTAAAGAAAGAAAAACTTATATATGTACAAAAATAAGGGTTGATATGATAAAGGGATGGAATATGACTGTAAAGATGAAAATTATAAAAAATTTTATAAAAGAAATTGATAAGAGGTTGTTTGAAAAAAGAAAGAAGAGGAATAAAAAAAAAAAAGGCAGAGAATGTGATCAGGCAGGAGAGTAGGTCAAAGCCATACACTAGAGATTTAGGGTACATTTTGATCTGTTAGAAGAAACTGTATCTCAAAATTTTAAAGAGAGAACAGCTTATATATATATGCCAAAAATACGGGTAACTACTCTGAAGGGATAGAATATGACTCTAAAAATGAAATATAAAAATGTTTTTTAAAAAAGGGATTGATAAGATGTTGGTTGAAAAAGGGAAAAAGAAAAATTCAAAAAAAAAAAAGACAGTTAAAAAAAATTAACTTTGAAACACTAAAGAATCATGGTAAAAAAGCCATGGATTCTATGTGCAGTAGTCCCCTAGCGTGGGAGTTCTGCCGTTCTCATTGATCAGTAATCTTGGTCTTGACTGGCTGTTCTCGCTGATCTTCTGGGGGAGGGGCCTGTTGCCGTGGTTCCCAAATGTCTTTGCGGAGGCGGAATTGCCCCGCCCTTGCCCGTCTGGGCTAAGTAATCTGCTCAGGTTTGCTCTCGGGAGATTTTGTTCCCTGCAAGCTTTCCGTACAGCTTTGGAGGATGAGAGTGAAAATGGCGGCCTCCCAATCTCCGCCCCGGAGGAGCCAAGAACTCGGGGCCCCGCTCCTCAGTGTGCCCCCAGAGAAAAGGAATCACTCCTGTCTTCCCGGTCTCCGGCCGTACTCCGTGCTCACCCGGACTGTGACCGAGCGTTTCTATCTCTGGCACCCAACTCAGTGTGGAGTCTCCAAACCCAGCAGATCCATGCGGTGCGCTCCCGCGCCGCTCCTCCCGGGGGAGGAAGGTGAGTCTCCCAGGATCTGCCACTTGTTGTGTCCCCGCTGGAGGAGCAGTGGACCGACTGTGCCCCGGATCACAGTTTATGGCAACCCCAAGCTGAGAGCCCGCTCCTCTGCTCTGTCTCTGCAGCAGGCTTCCCTGCTCCGATACCTGGGAGCTCTGCCACACTCAGGGACCCCTGGTCTTTCTGTGACCCTGAGGGTCCAGAGACCATACTGTCCCACGAGGGTTCCACCCCCCGCTTAGCCACTGGAGCAACGTCCCTCAGCAGAGTTCTGATTTTGTTCTCCGCGGCTTTATCACTTGCCAGAAGCGGCCTATGGAGGCCCCTCCCCCGCCATCTATCCTCCCAACTATCGCCTCAGATTCACTTCTCCGCATGTCCTACCTTCCAGAAAGTGGTCACTTTTCTGTTCAGAGAGTTGTTGCTATTCTTTTCTTCGATCTCCTGTTGAGTTTGTAGGTGTTCAGAATGGTTTGATCCCTATGCAGCTGAATTCCTGAGACCAGACGAAATCCAGGTCTCCTACTCCTCCGCCATTTTGCTCCGTCCCCATTTGTTTTGTTTCTTAAATTACACATATGAGTGAGATCATATGGTATTTGTCTTTCTCTGACCTCTTTCGCTTAGCATTATACTCTCTACCTCCATCCATGTTGTTGCAAATGGCAAGATTCATTCTTTTTTATGGCTGAATAATATTCCACTGTGTGTGTGTGTGTGTGTGTGTGTGTGTGTGTGTGTATCACATCATCTTTATCCATCCATCTGTTGATGGACACTTGGGCTGCTTCTATAATTTGGCTATTGTGAATAATGCTGCAAAAAACATAGGGGTGCATGTATCTTTTTGAATTAGTGCTTTTGTATTTTTGCAGTAATATCCAGTAGTGCAATTACTAGATTATAGGGTAGTTCTATTTTTAACTTTTTGAGGAAGCTCCATAGTGTTTTCCAGAGTGGCTGTACTAGTTTGCATTCCCATCAGCAGTGCAAGAGGGTGTCTTTTTCTCCACATCCTCGCCAGCACTTATTGTTATTTGTGTTGTAGACTTTAGCCATTCTAACAGGTGTGAGGTGTTATCTCATTTTAGTTTTGATTTGTATTTCCCTGATGATGAGTGATGTTATCATCTTTTCATATGTCTGCAGGCCATCTGGATGTCTTCTTTGGGGAGATGTCTATTCAGGTCCTCTACGCGTTTTTAAATTGGATTATTTGTTTTTTGGTTGTTTGGTTGTATCAGTTCTTTTATATTTTGGATTCTAACCCTTAATTGGATATGTCATTTGCAAACATCTTCTCTTATTGCCTTTTAGTTTTCTTGATTGTTTCCTTGGCTGTGCAGAAGCTTTTCATTTGATGTAGTCCCAGTAGTTTATTTTTGCTTTTGTTTCCCTTGCCTTAAGAGATATATTTAGAAAAATGTTGTTACAGCCAATGTCAGAGACATTATTGCCTGTGCTCTCTCTTAGGAATTTTATGGTTTCAGGTCTCACTTTTAGGTTTTTGATACATTTTGAGTTTATTTTTGTGTGTGGTTTAAGAAAGTGGTCCAGTTTCATTCTTTTGCATGTAGCTGTCCAGTTTTCCCAACACTGTTTGTTGAAGAGACTGTCCTTTCCCCATTGCATATTCTTTCTTCCTTTGTCGAAGATTAATTGACCACATAACTATGGGTTTATAGCTGGGTCTTCTGTTCTATTCCATTGATCTAGGTATCTATTTTGTGTCAGTAACATACTGTTTTGATCACTACACCTTTGTAATATAACTTGAAGCCCAGAATTGTGATTCTTCCAGCCTTGCTTTTCTTTTTCAAGGATCTTTTGTGGTTCTATGCAAATTTTAGGATTGTTTTTTCTAGATCTGTAAAAAAATGCTCGTGGTATTTTGATAGGGATTGCATTAAATCTGTAGATTGCTTTGGGTAGTATCGACATTTTAACAATATTTGTTCTTCCAATCCATGAGCACAGAATGCTTTTCTATTTCTTTGTGTCATCTTCAATTTCTTTCATCAGTGTTTTATAGTTTTCAGAGTACAGGTCTTTTACCTCTTTGCGTTAAGTTTATTCCTAGGTATTTTATTATTTTTGATGCAATTGTAAATGGGATTATTTTCTTAGTTTCTCTTTCTGCTGCTTCATTATTGGTGTATAGATATGCAACAGATTCCTGTACATTGATTTTTCATCCTGCAACTTTACTGAACTTATATATCAATTCTAGTAGTTTTTGGTGGAGTCTTTAGGGTTTTCTATATAGAGTATCATGTCATCTGCAAATAGTGAATGTTATACTTCTTTCTTACCAATTTGGATGCCTTTTATTTCTTTTTGTTGTCTAATTGCTGTCGCTAGGATTTCTAGTACTATGTTTAATAGAAGTGATGAGAGTGGATATCTTTGTTTTGTTCCTGACCTTAAGGAAAATGGTATTTCATCATTGAGTATGATGTTTGCTGTGGGTTTTTCATATAAGGCCTTTATTATGTTGAGGTATGTTTCCTCTAACCTTACTTTCTTGAGTTTTTTCTGTTTTTCTTTTTTTAATGGATGGGTGTTTTACTTTGTCAGATGCTTTTTCTGCATCTGCTGAAATGATCATATGTTTTTTAACCTTTGTTTTATTGATGTGATTTGTCACACTGATTGATTTGTGAATGTTGAACCACCCTTACATCCCAGGAATAAAACCTACTTGATCGTGGTGAAAGATTTTTTTTAATGTATTCTTAGATTCAGTTTGCTATTATTTTGTTGAGGATTTTGCATCTATGTTTATCAGAGATATTGGCCTGTAGTTCTCTTGTTTTGTGGTGTCTTTATCTGGTTTTGGTATCAGGGTAATGCTGGCCTCATCAAGTGAATTTGGAAGTTTTCCTCCCTCTTCTATTTTTTGGAATAGTTTGAGAAAAATAGGTATGAACTCTTCTTTAAATGTTTGGTAGAATTCATCTGTGAAGCCGTCTAGTCCTGGACTTTTGTTTGTTGGGAATTTTTGATTACTGATTCAGTTTCATTGCTGGTAATCAGTCTGTTCAAGTTTTCTATTTCTTCCTGTTTCAGTTTTGGTAGGTTATAGGTTTCTAAAAATTTACCCATTTCTTCTATGTTGTCCAATTTGTTGGCATATAATTTTTTATAATATTCTCTACAGTTATTTGTATTGCTGTTGTGTTAGTTATTTCTCCTTCATTTATGATTTTGTTTATTTGAATTCTCTCTCTCTTTTTAGATGAATGTGGCTACAGGTTTATTAATTCTGTTGATATTTTTAAAGAACCAGCTCCTGGTTTCATTGATCTGTTCTATTGTTTTTTTTTTAGTTTCTATAGCATTTATTTTTGCTCTAATCTTTATTATTTCCTTCCTTCACCTGGTTTTAGTCTTTGTTTGTTGTTCTTTTTGTAGCACCCATAGGTGTAAGGTTAGGTTGTTTGAGATTTTTCTTGCTTCTTGAGGTAGGCCTGTATTGCTATAAACTTCCCTCTTAGAATCGCTTTTGCTGCATTCCAGAGGTTTTGGACCATTGTATTTTCATTTTCATTTGTTTCCATGTACTTTTTAATTTCTTCTTTGATTTCTTGGTTGAACCATTCATTGTTTAGTAACATACTATTTAACCTCCATGTATTTGTGGTCTTTCTAGATTTTTTCTTGTGATTGATTTTTAGTTTCATAGTGTTCTGGTAAAAAAAAAAATGCGTGGTATGACTGAATTTGATGAGACTTGTTTTTTGGCTTAATATGTGATCTCTTTTGGAAAATGTTCCATGTGCACTTGAAAAGAATGTGTATTCTGCTCTTATAGGATGGAATGTTCTGAATTGATCTGTTAAATACATCTGGTCCAGTGTGTCATTCAAAGCCACTGTTTTCTTGTTGATTTTCTGTTTGGATGATCTGTCCAATGATGTAAGTGGAGTGTTAAAATTCCCTACTATTTTGTATTACTATTGATTACTTCCTTTATGTTTGCTGTTAACTGTTGTATGTATTTGGGTACTTCTATGTTGGATGCATAAATATTTACAATTATTATATCTTCATGCAATTCTTGATCTCAGGGTCATGAGTTTGAGCCCCAAGTTGGGCATAGAGATTACTTATTAAAAAAATTAGGGGTGCCTGGGTAGCTCAGTTGGTTAAGTGTCTGCTTTCAGCTCAGGTTATGATCTTAGGGTCCTGGAATTGAGCCCCACATCAGGCTCCCTCCTCAGCGGAGAGCCTGCTTCTCCCTCTCCCCCCCTGCTTGTGTCTCACTCTCTCTCTCTCTCTCAAATAAATAAATAAAATCTCCAAAAAAACAATTAAGGGCTGCCTGGCTGGCTCAGTCAATGGAGTGTGCAACTCTTGATCTCAGAGTTGTGGGTCCAAGCCCCATATTGTGTGTAGAGATTATTTAAAAATAAAATCTTAGGGGGAAGACAGCAATTGTTATATCTCCTTGTTGGATTATCCCCTATATTATTAGTGTCCTTCTTTGTTTTTTTGTTATATAGTCTTTGCCTTAAAGTCTATTTTGTCTGATAAAAGTATTGCTACCCTGGTTTTCTTTTGACATACATTTTCATGATAAATGTTTCTCCATCCCCTCACTTTTTTTTAAAGATTTATTTAGTTAGTTATTTGTCAGAGAGAGTGAGAGAGAGCACAAGTGAGCATGAGCAGGAGGAGTGGCAGGCAGAGGGAGAGGGAGAAGCAGGCTCCCTGCTGAGCAAGGAGCCCAATGCGAGACTCATCCCAGAACCCCAGGATCATGACCTGAGCCAAAGGCAGACACTTAGCCGACTGAGCCACCCAGGCGACCCTATCCCCTCACTTTAACCTGCAGGTGTCTTTATTTAGGTCTGAAATGAGTCTCTTACAGGCAACATATAGATGGGTCTTGTTTTTTTACCCATTCTAATGTAACTGTATATCTTCTGATGGAGCATTTTGTCCATTTATATTCAAGGTCATTATTGGTAAATATGTATTTATTGCCATTTTTTTACTTGTTTTTTGGTTGTTTTTGTAGTTTTTCTCTGATTCTTGCTCTCTTTTATGGTTTGCTGGCTTTCTTTAGTGATATACTTGGATTTCTTTCTCTTTATTTTTTGCATATATATTGCTGGTTTTTGATTTGTGCTTACCATTAGGTTTGTATATAACATCTTCTACATATAGCAATCTTTTTTTAAAGATTTTATTTATTTATTTGAGAGAGAGAGAAAGAAAGTGGGAGAGAGCCTGAGAGCAGGGTGAGGAGCAGAGGGAGAAGCAGACTTCTAGCCAAGCAGGGAGCCTGATGTGAGGCTCCATCCCAGGACTCCAAGATCGTGACCTGAGCCACCCAGGCACCCCTGTATATAGCAATCTATACGAAGATGATGATTCTTTAAGTTTGAACTATTCTTTACTCTCTCCCCCCACATTTTAGGTATATTGTGTCATATATTCTTCTATTTTGTGAATCCCTTGACTGGATTTTTTTAAAAGATTTTATTTATTTATTTGACAGAGAGATAGAGAGAGAGCACAAGTAGGCAGAGCGGTAGGCAGAGGGAGAGGGAGAAGCAGACTCTCCCCTGAGCAGGGAGCCTGATGCGGGGCTCAATCCCAGGACCCTGGGATCATGACCTGAGCTGAAGGCAGATGTTTAACCGACTGAGCCACCCAGGCACCCCTCCCTTGACTGATTTTTATAGACATACTTTTTTTTTTTTTTAACTGCTTTTGTGATTCCTACATTTCACATTCTCACTTATGGTCTTTTCCTTTCTTCTTAAAGAGTCCCCTTTAATATTTCTTGTAGGGCTGGTTTAGTGGCCATGAACTCCTTTAGTTTTTGTTTGTTTGAGAAACTATCTCTCCTTCTATACTGAGTAGTAACCTTACTGGATAGATTATTCTTGGCTGCAGAAATTTCCCTTTCAGCACTTTGAATATATCATGCCACAGTCTTCTGACCTACAAAGTTTCTGCTGAAAAGTTCCTTGATAGCTTTATAGTATTTCTCTTGTATGTACCTGTCTTCTTTTCTCTTGCTGTTTTAAAATTTTTTTCTTTATCACTACTTTTTACCATTTTAATTACTATGTGTCTTGGTGTGGACCTCCTTGGGTCGATTTTGTTGAGGTATCTCTGTATCTCTTGGATCTGGATATGTTTCCCTCCCCAGATTTCAGCTATTATTTCTTCAAATAAATTTTCTGCCCCCTTTCCTTTTTTTTCTTCTTCTGGGATCCCTATAATGCAAAGGTTATTATGCTTGATGAAGTTACTGCATTCCCTAAGTTTATTCTCATTTTGCATAATTTTCTCTCTTACTTGCTCAGCTTGAGTCCTTTTCATGACTCTGTTTTCAAGGTCATTAATTCATCCCTCTGCTTCTCTAGCCTGCTATTTATTCTGTCAAGTGTATTTTAATTTCATTTATTGTGTTCGGCATCTCTGCTTGGTTCTTTTTTATCTCTTTGTTAAGGGTCTCATTGAGGTCCTCCACTCTTTTCTCAAGTTCAGTATCTTTATGATCATTACTTTAAAGTCTCTATAAGGCATATTACTTACATCCATTTTGCTTAGGTCTCTTGCTATGGTTTTGTCCTGTTCTTTCATTTGGGACATATTCCTCTGTCTCCTCATTTTGTCTGACTATCTGTATCTGTTTCTGTGTTAGGATAGTCATCTACTCTTCCTGCTCTTGCAAGTAATGGTCTTATGAAGAAGTTCTGTAGTGCTATACAGTACAGTGTCCTCTGTTCCCCAGGACCTGGTGCTTCAGGGAGTATGTGTGTGTTGCCTACGCCCTGTGTGTCCTGGCTGCTTTTTCTTCAGTCCAGTCATCTGCTGAGTTTCTCTTTGCCTGTTGTGGGCAATGTTTGGTTCCAGCCGGGGTGCGGCACATCTTAACAGTGTGCACGCTGGTCTGCTTGTGAAATGAGACCTGCCCCTGCCCCTGGAACCAGTGCCCCCACTAAACGCAAGAGTCAGTCATGGTGTTGGCAGGATTTGCACCTGTCTCCTGGGGGAGGGGCCCTACAGCACAGGGACTGAAGCAAGCAGACTGGGAAGGGTGAATCAGAGGAAATGGGATGACATGGGGCTTGGTGTAAGCAAGTTAAATAGCAAGAATCAGTGCTGCACTGGTTCGTACAGGTGGCTGTGTGTTTATGCTAGAGGGCAGGAGAGGGAAATGGCACCTGCCAGATCCTTTATTCCTGGAGGGCTCTCCCTGCCATCCCATGCTCTGAGATGAGTACATAACTCTCCCTCTCATACGCTCCAGATATTTTCCAAAGTGCCCCTTCTATGCTGTATTTGCATGGGCTGTTTGTCTGCTGTTTCTTTAGATGTAGGGACTCTGCTTCCTAACACGCTCTGGGCTCTCCCAGAGCTAAGGGGCTGATTTTTAAAATTCCAGGGTTTAAGTCCCGCTGGTTGTAAGAACTCATGAAATTTGGCCTCTCTTGCTTTCAAAACCAAATGTTATGGGGATTCAGCTTCTCCTTGTGGACTTGCCAGTGTGATAGTTTGTTTCTCACCCTTCTCCATACCACTGGCTCCCTCCTGACTGAAGATAGTCTGTTAAGCTCCCAAACCATGTCTCTGCCCTTCATACCTTCTTCAGTGTGCTCTCCTCTCTGCTTTTAGTTGTGGAGTTTGTTCTGCCAGTCTTTGGGTCATTTTCTGGTTATTTATGCTGATGAGAGTGTTATCTAGTTGTATCTGTGGTATGAGGTAAGCCTAGGGTCCTCCTACTCTAGCATCTTTCCAGCCTCCTCCCAGAGAAATCTTTAAAAAAAATCTGATCATATTAGTATGATTGTTTCCTTAGCTATCTCTTCAGTCTCATCTTACACCAAAATTATTCTTCTATATCATGCAGGGTTCCTTCACAAATGAGATGATATAATCAAGTTGGATAATTTGAGGAGAGGCTAATAAAGTTATAGGCAGTGTTAATGCCCCCTGGGGCTAGTAGTAATAATACTGGGACCACCTGATGCCTGAAAGATGAATTACCCTAACCAGGAGACAGTAACTGTATAGAAATATTGCCTGATAGGAGCTGTGGCTTTGAGTAGAAGAAGGCAGATAATCTATGACTATTTGTCAGGGAATGTGCTGGGGAAATAAGTAACTCGACTTACTCTCTTTCTACACTCCAGTCCCATCCTGGTGCCTCTCACTGGTTGAACTCAGCTGAAAGTTGGGTCCAAAAGAGACCACGGTGACAGTGCATCAGCCTCCAGGGGCCCTCCAGAACAGGGCAAAGGCTAGGTAATGGGGAAGGGACAATTGGAAGATAGCTAGGATACTTAGTAAATCAGGAAGAATTTTCAAATATAGAAAGAGTATCAAAGCAAAATAAAAAAAACTTCATACATCCAATAAAAAACAATTATAACCATAATACTTGAACTTCAGATGGAATAATAGTCTGCTTGATATGCTATGTGCAGTTCTAGAACAAGACTTCCAGGTATCACAGAGTTCCTTTTTCCACTGGCCATAACTAAGAGTTATACTTGCTTATACCATCATCACTAAAACCCTCCTTTTTCCAGACGTTGGGCCCTTCCTCATATCTGTGTTAGTCAAACCAATTCACGAATGTTCTCTCTCTCTCTAAGCCTGGCCGAACCACTTTGGAGATTGTCCCCTTTTTCTTCTTCTTCTTTCTTCTTCTCTACTTATTGCCTCTGAAATACTTCCCTCTGTTTTTATCCTAATGAAGGAAAGTCTGTTAGTTTTCTTTTTTAATATATTAGGCATGTGTTGTTATTCTTTATTTTTTTTATTTATTTATTTTTAAAGATTTTATTTATTTATTTGAGAGAGAGAATGAGAGAGAGAGCAGGAGAGGGAGGAGGGTCAGAGGGAGAAGCAGACTCCCTGCCGAGCAGGGAGCCCGATGCGGGACTCGATCCTGGGACTCCAGGATCATGACCTGAGCCGAAGGCAGTCGCTTAACCAACTGAGCCACACAGGTGCCCTGTTATTCTTTATTTTAAAAAATTAAAAATATATTTATGTAAGCAAAATGATCATATAAAGATATTAACATTGAAATGAAGTAAATTATTTAGATGAAATTGATACACCTCTTTAAAAAGCAAGCGTTTTATAAATGTCTGCTATTTAAATTGTGACATTCTTATGGGAAATGACTTTATGCTTGTGCTGACTACAATATATTTAAAATATTTTCATGGCTTTTACTTCTAGAAATTTGGCAGATGTAGATATTCTGAAAACTCTCCTGCTATAAGCACCTAGGAGTGCTGCATAAGGTCAAATATACATCTTTTAAAATATATAGATAAACTCACAAGAAAACAGTGGAAATCTACAAGTGTCAAAAATGGAGAGAGAGAAAACCTGAGTGGTAGTGATGTCCACAGGATGCCTTGGGACATTTCAAGTCTTAAGGAATCTAGAGAGGAGAGGTTTAATGGCTGTGAAGGGACCTGAGACTTGGTATAGAGCCTTCTCCACATAGAAAGAAAGAACTTACACACCTGCATAAAGTCCAGACCCTCAAAAAGTCAGTATTTTCTTTTTCTTTGTAGAAGAGAATGATATATTTTATAAAAATAAAAAATTATCTTAGATATTTGGGGGAGATATAAAATATAAATACCAAATTCTGCCTATGGGAGGAGGCCAGGAGGGAGAGTAAAGGAAGTGAATGCAATGGAAAAAGGATACACATAGGGCTTCTAGTATATTTGCAGTGTTTTACCTCTTGGAGTATGTCCACCTGAGTTTGTTATATTTTTGTATTTGTGAAGTATTTCAGAATGAAAGACCATAAAGAAAAAAACAATGTTACAAAGTAGCATATATGGTATGTCTGTATCAGTGTGTGTCATGTATATACTCTTTCTCTCTCTCTCTCTCTATATATATATACTGTATATATTTCTAGAAGGATGTACTCTTAAATATAGACTAGGACAAATTGCAGAAGAATTCATATTGTAAAGTAACACAATTTAAAACATGAAACAATACTATCAGTACTTAAAGATACATATCCACATAATACCATTATTATAAAACGATCATATGTATAAGAGGTTATATATATGCTATATATATGTGTATGTATATGTATATATATGAAATATATATATGGGTGTGTATGTATATATATGAAATATATATATATATATATATACATATATATATATGGAGATTGATAAACATCAAATTAAGTATAGTGGTTATATTGCAGGGGAGGGTGGGGAAGACACCTAAAAAGGGCCACACTAGGTGAATTGAACAACTTTGGCAATATATTGTCTCTTAAGCTGAGTGGTAGTGTATGAGTTTTAGTTACATTATTCTTCATTCTCTTTTTTTATTTCTTAAATATTATAAAATATACTGTAAAGCTTTTTTTTTTT
>NW_027990489.1:0-1040 GCF_054177405.1 Leptonychotes weddellii
TAATACGTAGATTTATATATTCCTGACATTTGTCCCTTCAGTATAACTCCTCATGCACTTGACTGACTTCAAGAGGGGTCAAAATAGGATTCAATCTTTTCCACACTGTAGACAGTATTTCCGAATATGCATTCCTCCACTCCTGATCATAATAGCATACCCAGTGCAATCTGGAAATAAGGTGACGTTACGTGGTGAGAACCACGAATGTGCACAAGCATCGTTAAACGTACATCTGTACACAGGCATGCATATAAAGCCCCCGGAAGTACACGGCGTGGACCTCTGATCCACGCAGAGACGACGCGTTTACTTACTGAATTCTTTCATTTACTTACTGTGAATTTTTCATTTACGTACCATGTTTACAAATGTCCTTTAGGATGTGCACAGTCAAATTAACTTTTGTGGGCAGACCAAGGAAAGTGCAAGTCGTGATACCATCCACGTGTTTTGGAAAGCCACAAAGTTCGAGCCAGTGCAGGAACATAGCCTTCTCCTGATGGGTTCCGCAGCTTTGCCGTATGATTTTGCAGCTGTGGGCAAGTTCACGGCTGCCAGCCGGCCCTGACTCATAGGCTGTGGTCTGTAGGCTGAGAGGCTCCGTGCATTTAGACACGTGCACAATCCCATCCTGAAAAGTGCAGGTCAGACGACATGCTCTACCTCCCAAGACTGGGACTGAGCCATACAGAGGTTCTGTAGGACATACGTGTGGGCTCCTGCCTTCATGCAGCTCTCCTGATCAACTAGGAAATGGAGATGCAAGAAATTCAGGCCACACCAGCAGTGTGAAAGGGCCAGGAAGCTTGAGGGGAGTGCAGGGTTGCCACGTTGCCTTTGGTCACAAAGCGAGCAGAGACCATACAGACATACCGGTGTCCGCTGCTAGCCACGGAGACACGCTGGTATCCACTGCTGGCCACGGAGACGTGCCGATATCTGTTGCTGGCCACGGAGATGCACCGGTATCCACTGCTGGCCATGGAAACGCACCGGTATCCACTGCTGGCAACAGAGACATACCGCTATCCACTGCT
>NW_027990490.1:0-201 GCF_054177405.1 Leptonychotes weddellii
GTAGTCCTTACCCTTGTTCCTCTTCAGGTTAGCTGTTTTATTCTTTAGCATTTTTCAAAATTTTGTCTTCTGTTTCTCCAGTTTGAATATAATGTCTTTGAGAGTGTGTGTATGTATATTGGCATTTTTCCAGCTTGGTGTTCTCTGGGCTTTATAGATCTAAGGTTTGGAGTCTGTCTAACTTGTAAAAAGTTTTCAGTT
>NW_027990491.1:0-201 GCF_054177405.1 Leptonychotes weddellii
CGCCTGGGTGGCTCAGTTGGTTAAGCGACTGCCTTCGGCTCAGGTCATGATCCTGGAGTCCCGGGATCGAGTCCCGCATCGGGCTCCCTGCTCGGCAGGGAGCCTGCTTCTCCCTCTGACCCTTCCCCCTCTCATGTGCTCTCTGTCTCTCTCATTCTCTCTGTCTCAAATAAATAAATAAAATCTTTAAAAAAAAAAAAA
>NW_027990492.1:0-201 GCF_054177405.1 Leptonychotes weddellii
AAAAAGAAAAGAAAAGAAATTGGTGTGCCTTCTCCATGCTTTCATCTTCCATCTGTCAGAAGCTAAAGAATCTAGACCCCAGATGATGGCAGAGCCCCACAACATGGAAGGAACATGGGTCTCATGCTATGCTAGTTTTTAAATAGGTCCACAAATTCTTTGATACTTTTCCCTTGAAACTTGATGCTTAATTTCCACCGT
>NW_027990493.1:0-201 GCF_054177405.1 Leptonychotes weddellii
AATTAGATACAGCTTGAATATTTCTCCATTGTATATAGTGTTGTGATTAATATTCTTATAATTAAATATGCATAGACTAAGCTTGGATTCCTTCCTAAGGATAAATTCGTGGAAATAGAATCTTTAGTTCTATGTAATAGTTCAAATGCTTTGATATTGTTGACTTTTGTCCTCCCAAAGACTACCAGGAAAAAAAAAACC
>NW_027990494.1:0-201 GCF_054177405.1 Leptonychotes weddellii
AGCTTGAATTAGGGCAGGGATGGTGGGCAGGAGAGAAGGAGCAGATTTAATGACATGGTGTCTCCTCAATCTGGGCCTAGGAGGCTGTGGACTTCCCAGTAACAGGAAGTAAAAAAGATTGATTAGGAGGGGGGATACTGTGCCAGTTCTTGTATATACATATTTGCCCATTACTTGCTTTATGAATATCAACATCGTCTG
>NW_027990495.1:0-201 GCF_054177405.1 Leptonychotes weddellii
TCTTTTTTTTTTTTTTTAAGATTTTATTTATTTATTTGAGAGAGAGAGAATGAGAGACAGAGAGCATGAGAGGGAGGAGGGTCAGAGGGAGAAGCAGACTCCCCGCCGAGCAGGGAGCCCGATGCGGGACTCGATCCTGGGACTCCAGGATCATGACCTGAGCCGAAGGCAGTCGCTTAACCAACTGAGCCACCCAGGCGC
>NW_027990496.1:0-201 GCF_054177405.1 Leptonychotes weddellii
TAATTCACTTGCACTTCTGTCCTAGAGGAGAGGTTTTTCAAGCAGGGACAAGAACGCGGGTCCCTAACATACAAAGCTGATCAAGGAGTACACAAACAGGACAATTTTATTTTATTTTTTTTTTTATTCTTATGTTAATCCCCATACATTACATCATTAGTTTTAGATGAAGTGTTCCATGATTCATTGTTTGTGCATAAC
>NW_027990498.1:0-201 GCF_054177405.1 Leptonychotes weddellii
CTGAGAAATCTGCTGTGCTAATAGCTCTGAACCAATTGCTTTGCATGAGATCTGGGCTGGTCTAAATGACTTCGTCAAATTTCAATTTCCCATTTCAAACACAACAAATAATGATTTCGAGGTGTATATAGCATTAGAGCTATCAAATTAACTCCTTGCAAAGAAGCCTAGTAAGTTAATACACTCCGGAGTTTTCTCATC
>NW_027990499.1:0-201 GCF_054177405.1 Leptonychotes weddellii
TTTTTTTTTTTTTAAAGATTTTATTTATTTATTTGAGAGAGAGAATGAGAGAGAGAGAGCATGAGAGGGGGGAGGGTCAGAGGGAGAAGCAGACTCCCTGCTGAGCAGGGAGCCCGATGCGGGACTCGATCCCGGGACTCCAGGATCATGACCTGAGCTGAAGGCAGTCGCTTAACCAACTGAGCCACCCAGGTGCCCCGA
>NW_027990500.1:0-1040 GCF_054177405.1 Leptonychotes weddellii
CCCAGCTAAAGGAGAAGCCCTGCTCTGGAATATTGCCAATTTTGTGTTGCAGAGAAAAGAGAATGAGGTGGACCCCTAGAACAGGACTTAAGAGCTTCTACCCTGAAATACAGGTAAAGTCCACCCACATTTCATTGGATCAAGGAGGCAGCAAATATTTTGAACAAAAATACAACACTGGAACAGGACGGGGGATGGAGAGGGTAGGGAGTAGAAAGGAGTTGAGTATTATCTTGACTTCATTTCTCTGAGTATTAGTGTCTGGCACTTGTAAAATGAAGTTGATGTGGCCAATGCTGCCACTTCCCTCACAGATTTACTCTAAGTCTCCAAGAGTACAATATACAGAAGAAGAGTTTAAAAAATCCAGAACAGTCTGTAAGTAAAAATTATTATCACTTAATGCTAACTGTAGTACTTCCCATGCTTGGCAGATTGCATGATGTCTACGACACCATACTGTTCTTCTTCTAAATAACTTTTAACTACAGCAAGAAAGAATTTATGAGACTATTTATGCACACTCTAAATTCAAGAAGATCATGAGTAGACCCCCAATTGCTATACTTTCCTCAGACACTGCCTCCTAATTTCAGCCAACGTATCGGAAACTATTTAAGACCAACGCATTGAAAATGCCATTGCAGAGATAAAAAGCCTCAGCAGACCAGATTCATAAAACACCAAAATCCAACTAAAACTCCTTTCAAAATGGGGAATGTTGGTGCTGAGTTGGACGAAGCAAAATGAAACGATGTCCTGTGAATTATATCATAGCTGACAAAAGGTCTTATTATCTTCCAATGATTGACTAAGAGTTCCGATATCTTCTCTATGATGCTTTCTCTGGCAATCTCTGCAGAGCAGGAGTCTTTAATGCACCATATCTCTGCTGCTAACCTAGGAAGTTAAGAAAATTGAAAGCCTTTTGTGCTTCTTTTTCCACTGAGAGCCTGAATAGGCTTTTCAAGATAGCCTGGACAATGTGTGTAATATTTTGTTTTAATTTGCAAGGCAGTCTCATTCGTTGTGGTTTGTAC
>NW_027990501.1:0-201 GCF_054177405.1 Leptonychotes weddellii
TTTTAAAAGATTTTATTTATTTATTTGACAGAGAGAGACACAGCGAGAAAGGGAATATAATCCGGGGGGAGTGGGAGAGGGAGAAGCAGGCTTTCTGCTGAGCAGGGAGCTCGATGTGGGGCTCGATCCCAGGACCCCGGAATCATGATCTGAGCTGAAGGCAGATGCTTAACGACTGAGCCACCCAGATGCCCCTAAAAG
>NW_027990502.1:0-201 GCF_054177405.1 Leptonychotes weddellii
TTCTTCTTCTTCTTTTTTTTTTCTTAACATATCTTGCATTATTTGTCTCAGAGGTACAGATCTGAGACTCAACAGTCCTGCACAATTCACAGCGCTTAACAGAGCACGTACCCTCCCCAGTGTCTATCACCCAGTCACCCCATCCCTCCCACCCCACCCCCCACTCCAACAACACTCAGTTTGTTTCCTGCAATTAAGAAT
>NW_027990503.1:0-201 GCF_054177405.1 Leptonychotes weddellii
TCTGCCCCTCCCCTGACATACACACAGCACTCTCTCTCTAAAATAAATAAATAATATTTTTTTTCTTTTTTTTTATTCTTATGTTAATCCCCATACATTACATCATTAGTTTTAGATGTAGTGTTCCATGATTCATTGTTTGTGCACAACACCCAGTGCTCCATGCAGAATGTGCCCTCCTCAATACCCACCACCAGGCTA
>NW_027990504.1:0-201 GCF_054177405.1 Leptonychotes weddellii
CATGTGTCATTCTTCCCATGTTAATTATGGATGAGAGATGGAAGAGATGCAGGCTGTCCTTCTGCTAAGGACAGATACAACAATCATCATCCAAAGAAGAACATTAGTAACAACAAAAAAATTTAATATGAATACAGAGTAAAAAGGAAGGCAAGACGTTAGGCTCTCTCATACATTTATTCAACCTGTATTTATGAAACG
>NW_027990505.1:0-201 GCF_054177405.1 Leptonychotes weddellii
AATTGTTGTAGATGTGAATAGAAATGGAATAGAACAAAAAACTTTGGTATAAACTTTTTTTTTTAAATTTGTTATTGTTATGTTAATCACCATACATTACATCATTTGTTTTTGATGTAGTGTTCCATGATTCATTGTTTGTATATAACACCCAGTGCTCCATGCAGAACGTGCCCTCTTTAATACCCATCACCAGGCTCC
>NW_027990506.1:0-201 GCF_054177405.1 Leptonychotes weddellii
TAATAAGTGAAAGTAGTAGTCTCACCTTTTACACAATGGACTAGCTTGGGGATTTGAAGCTTTTGCTCTGGTCTTTTATCTAAAACCATACATGGTGTTTCTCTTTTATGAATTTCAGTGTTGTTTATATTCTCTTCTTCTCAGCTAACTTAAATTGAGCTCAAAATAATGTCTGTGGCGACAGTTTTGGTCTCAGGACCG
>NW_027990507.1:0-201 GCF_054177405.1 Leptonychotes weddellii
AAACACACACACACACACACACACACACTTACTTCATGACCTGGCCTGAGCCTCCCTCTTTCCTGAGTCCTGCCATTCCTCTCTCTCTCTCTCTCTCTCTCACACACACACACACACACACACACACACACACTTCATGACCTGGCCTGAGCCTCCCTCTTTCCTCACGAGTCCTGCCATTCCTCTCCCCACCTCCTCAGG
>NW_027990508.1:0-201 GCF_054177405.1 Leptonychotes weddellii
CTTTGGGTTATGGGTCATATTTTTGTGCTTCCTTGCATGCTTCATAATTGTTTGGACGACAAGTGTAAATTTTTCATTATTGGTTTCTGCATTTTGTTGTATTATTTTACTTGTGTTAAATTTTCTTCAGGCATAGAGTTAAGTTACTTAAAATAAACTACTTTCAAAGTTTGCTTTTCAGATTTGTTTAGGGTGGTTCAA
>NW_027990509.1:0-201 GCF_054177405.1 Leptonychotes weddellii
TTAAAAAAAAAAAAAGAAAGAAAGATAAATCGGTTTTTCCTTTAGCATGATTGAATATTTTTTTATTGTTGTTATATTAGAAAAGGTTTTTCCGCTGGTTATTGGTAAGTCATGTAAATTTTTAAGATTGTTGTCAAATTTGGGAAACCCTCTATCAAATTTCTTTCATATATGAGCTGTAAGATTTCATGCACAGGGGCG
>NW_027990510.1:0-1040 GCF_054177405.1 Leptonychotes weddellii
TTTTTTTTTTTTTAAAGATTTTATTTATTTATTTGACAGAGAGACACACAGCGAGAGAGGGAACATAAGCAGGGGGAGTGGGGGAGGAAGAAGCAGGCTTCCCGCGGAGCAGGGAACCCGATGCGGGACTCGATCCCAGGACCCCGGGATCATGACCTGAGCCGAAGGCAGACGCTTAACTGACTGAGCCACCCAGGCGCCCGTCATTCCTAAATTCTTCAGCACTTACTCTGTACTGGCCTTTCCTGAAGTGTGTTACTTCTAACGCTGGGACTACCATAGTAGTGTTTTCTGAGGAAAAAAAAGTTACCATGGTCAAATGAATTAGGGAAATACTGAATTAAACAGTCAAATTATTCTCTTTACTTCAGGATTTCTTGGGGCCCCTAATAGTTTAATCTGGATTGAGAACTTTTAAAGAGCCACTTGATATATAGCATTTTCCAGTCCTTTTTTCTTTTCTTTTCTTTTTTTTTTTTTTAGAGATTATTTATGAAAGAGAAAGAGAGAGGGAGAGAGAGAGAGCAGAGGGAAGGAATCTCAAGCAGACTCCCTTCTGAGCATGGAGCCTCACACTGCTCGGCTGGATCTTAACAACCCTGATATCATGATCAAGAGTCAGACGCTTTACCGACTGACCCTCCCAGTCCTTTTTGACAATGGAGTGCATTTTTTTTTCTCCAAGCATTTCACAGGACTGAGTTACTAGAAACATACCTTGAGAAATAATGCATATACCATTGATCAGCACATACTCTTCTTTTTTTTTATTTTATTTTATTATGTTAATCACCATACATTACATCATTAGTTTTTGATGTAGTGTTCCAAGATTCATTGTTTGTGTATAACACCCAGTGCTCCATTCAATATGTCCCTCTTCCATACCCATCACCAGGCTAACCCATCCCCCTACCCCCCTCCCCTCTAGAACCCTCAGTTTGTTTCTCAGAGTCCATAGTCTCTAGGCTGTCATTGAAAATAGAAGGAGAGATAAAAAGCTTCCAGGACAAACAAAAACTAAAGTAATTTGCAAACAC
>NW_027990511.1:0-201 GCF_054177405.1 Leptonychotes weddellii
CTACCCCTCCGATTTCCCCCGCTTCATTCTTCCCCTCCCGCTACCTTCTTCTTCTTCTTTTTTTTTTCTTAACATATATTGCATTATTTGTTTCAGAGGTACAGATCTGAGATTCAACAGTCTTGCACAATTCACAGCGCTTACCAGAGCACATACCCTCCCCAGTGTCTATCACCCAGTCACCCCATCCCTCCCACCCCA
>NW_027990512.1:0-201 GCF_054177405.1 Leptonychotes weddellii
TTAAATCATCAGGAAACAAATGAGTGAAAGTGGTTAGGTTTACATTTTATTGACCTTGCTAAATTATTGAAGAAATGTGCAGAGAATAGACTTTTTCCCTATTAATACAAAATTGAGATTTGCTGGGGCACCCGGGTGGCTCAGTTAGTTAAGCGTCCAGCTTGGTTTTGGCTCAGGTCATGATCTCAGGGTGGTGAGATT
>NW_027990513.1:0-201 GCF_054177405.1 Leptonychotes weddellii
ATAAATTTGATCATGAGAAGAGATATATAAGTATATATACTAAAAAATTAAATAGGAAAGTGTTTACTTCAAGAATATTCCTCTCATAAATATTCTTTGCAGGATTATTTTGAAATTATTACTGTAATAAAGTTTGGAGTTATCACATCGGATCCTACACTCTTTAATACACTATTTTATAAGGTGACTCCTGAAATCATC
>NW_027990514.1:0-201 GCF_054177405.1 Leptonychotes weddellii
TCTTTTTTTTTTTTTTAAAGATTTTATTTATTTATTTGAGACAGAGAGAATGAGAGACAGAGAGCATGAGAGGGAGGAGGGTCAGAGGGAGAAGCAGACTCCCTGCCGAGCAGGGAGCCTGATGCGGGACTCGATCCAGGGACTCCAGGATCATGACCTGAGCCGAAGGCAGTCGCTTAACCAACTGAGCCACCCAGGCGC
>NW_027990515.1:0-201 GCF_054177405.1 Leptonychotes weddellii
CTCCCCGCCCAGACTCACTGGGCAACCGGGCAGGTCCTGGGCCTCCCTCAGACTCAGTTTCCCTGGTGTGTGCGAGGCTGGCAGGCAATCTCTCAGACCTAGTTCCCCTTTCAAGGCATCTCTGCGACATTTCGGATTCAGGTGCAAACACAAGAGGCCGCGGGGCTCCACCTGGCAGGTGGAAGGAAGCCCTCTCCCTTG
>NW_027990516.1:0-201 GCF_054177405.1 Leptonychotes weddellii
ATGGGCGCCTGGGTGGCTCAGTTGGTTAAGCGACTGCCTTCGGCTCAGGTCATGATCCTGGAGTCCCGGGATCGAGTCCCGCATCGGGCTCCCTGCTCGGCAGGGAGTCTGCTTCTCCCTCTGACCCTCCTCCCTCTCATGCTCTCTGTATCTCATTCTCTCTGTCTCAAATAAATAAATAAAATCTTTAAAAAAAAAATG
>NW_027990517.1:0-201 GCF_054177405.1 Leptonychotes weddellii
GGGGCGCCTGGGTGGCTCAGTTGGTTAAGCGACTGCCTTCGGCTCAGGTCATGATCCCAGGGTCCTGGGATCGAGTCCCACATCGGGCTCCCGGCTCAGCAGGAAGCCTGCTTCTCCCTCTCCCACTCCCCCTGCTTGTGTTCCTGCTCTCGCTGTCTCTGTCTCTGTCAAACAAATAAATAAAATCTTTAAAAAAAAAAA
>NW_027990518.1:0-201 GCF_054177405.1 Leptonychotes weddellii
TTTTTTTTTTTTAAAGATTTTATTTATTTATTTGACAGAGAGAGACACAGCGAGAGAGGGAATACAAGCAGGGGGAGTGGGAGAGGGAGAAGTAGACTCCCCGCTGAGCAGGGAGCCCGATGTGGGGCTCGATCCCAGGACCCTGGGATCATGACCTGAGCCGAAGGCAGACGCTTAATGACTGAGCCACCCAGGCGCCCC
>NW_027990519.1:0-201 GCF_054177405.1 Leptonychotes weddellii
GAGAGACGATGGACTCTGAAAAACAAACTGAGGGTTCTAGAGGGGAGGGGGTGGGAGGATGGGTTAGCCTGGTGGTGGGTATTGAGGAGGGCACATTCTGCATGGAGCACTGGGTGTTATGCACAAACAATGAATCATGGAACACTACATCTAAAACTAATGATGTAATGTATGGGGATTAACATAAGAATAAAAAAAATA
>NW_027990520.1:0-201 GCF_054177405.1 Leptonychotes weddellii
TTTTTTTTTTTTTTTTAAAGATTTTATTTATTTATTTGAGAGAGAGAATGAGAGAGAGAGAGCGCATGAGGGGGGGAGGGTCAGAGGGAGAAGCAGACTCCCCGCTGAGCAGGGAGCCTGATGTGGGACTCGATCCCGGGACTCCAGGATCATGACCTGAGCCGAAGGCAGTCGCTTAACCAACTGAGCCACCCAGGCGCC
>NW_027990521.1:0-1040 GCF_054177405.1 Leptonychotes weddellii
TTCTGGGAAAAGAAAGGGCCTGGGGTCACCTCAGATTATCCCTAGGCTTCTGTCAGCATAGCCCTTAGCAATACCAAACTTTCTGATGACACCTGAGGTATTCTAGAAGTTGATCACTTGATTTTAGGAGATCAAGTCTCCAAGGGCAGAAATAAAAGAAAGAGTCCATGTTGCGGCCGCATCCCGAAGGACATGAACTGCCCCCTCCTTAGTAAACTGGGAACACAGATAAAGCCCTTTGCACACCGCCTGACAGCAGAGGCACTCAACAAGCGGGAGCTTATTCGTTTTCAGGAATGGAGGGAGCTCAGAGATGATCTCTGAGTACCAGGCACTTAGACATTCTATCACACAGTCCTCCCAAACGAGCCCCGGAGACAAACATTGACATCTCTCTCTTTTATTTATTTAATTTTTAAAAAAAATTTTTTTTTTAAGATTTTATTTATTTATTTGAGAGAGAGAGAATGAGAGAGAGCGAGTACATGAGAGGGGGGAGGGTCAGAGGGAGAAGCAGACTCCCCGCCGAGCAGGGAGCCCGATGCGGGACTCGATCCAGGGACTCCAGGATCATGACCCGAGCCGAAGGCAGTCGCTTAACCAACTGAGCCACCCAGGCGCCCCTTATTTATTTAATTTTTAAGTAATCTCTCCGCCCAACGTGAGGCTCAAACTCAAGACCCTGCGATCAAGAGTCATAAGCTCTACCAACTGAGCCAGCCAGGTGCCCTCACACTGTCACTTCTTAGGAACATTTGGGGCTGGAAAATAGCTGTGATTAGCCCTCTCACTTTCAGATGCACTCACCATATACCACCGGAGAAAGGGAGGGTGTGACCAAAGTCATCTGGGGTCACTCTGCTTAGAGATGATAGAACACATTCAGAGATTGTGCCAAAATGTGGTTCTGGAAAACTTGAAGTGAAACCTGCACCATGAAAAAAAAGGAGACTTCTATCTCTGAGCCCAAGGAGAAGTGTCAGAAGCTTTGGGCATTTGTTCTGCATTGCAGATGGATCTGGGCAGAGGACCCCTCTCAT
>NW_027990522.1:0-201 GCF_054177405.1 Leptonychotes weddellii
CTGGGTGGCTCAGTTGGTTAAGCGACTGCCTTCGGCTCAGGTCATGATCCTGGAGTCCCGGGATCGAGTCCCGCATCGGGCTCCCTGCTCGGCAGGGAGTCTGCTTCTCCCTCTGACCCTCCTCCCTCTCATGCTTTCTGTATCTCATTCTCTCTGTCTCAAATAAATAAATAAAAAATCTTTAAAAAAAAAAAAAAAAAA
>NW_027990523.1:0-201 GCF_054177405.1 Leptonychotes weddellii
TAAAAGATTTTATTTATTTATTTGAGAGAGAGAGACTGAGAGAGAGAGCACATGAGAGGGGGGAGGGTCGGGAGGGTCAGAGGGAGAAGCAGACTCCCTGCCGAGCAGGGAGCCCGATGCGGGACTCGATCCAGGGACTCCAGGATCATGACCTGAGCCGAAGGCAGTCGCTTAACCAACTGAGCCACCCAGGCGCCCCTG
>NW_027990524.1:0-201 GCF_054177405.1 Leptonychotes weddellii
CGAGGGGCGCCTGGGCAGCTCAGTCGATGAAGTGTCTGACTCTTGATTTCAGCTCTGGTCTTGATCTCGGGGTTGCGAGTTCAAGCCCTGCATTGGGCTTCACGCTGGGCATGGAGCCTACTTCAAAAAAGAAAAGAAAAGAAATGGAAGAAACAATCAACATCCTCCTCCCTGGGACCTGCAGAGACTCATGCCTCCTAC
>NW_027990525.1:0-201 GCF_054177405.1 Leptonychotes weddellii
CACCTGGGTGGCTCAGTTGGTTAAGCGACTGCCTTCGGCTCAGGTCATGATCCTGGAGTCCCTGGATCGAGTCCCGCATCGGGCTCCCTGCTCGGCAGGGAGCCTGCTTCTGCCTCTGACCCTCCCCCCTCTCATGTGCTCTCTCTCTCTCATTCTCTCTGTCTCAAATAAATAAATAAAATCTTTAAAAAAAAAAAAAGA
>NW_027990526.1:0-201 GCF_054177405.1 Leptonychotes weddellii
CCTGGGTGGCTCAGTCGTTAAGAATCTGCCTTCGGCTCAGGTCATGATCCCAGGGTCCTGGGATCGAGCCCCACATCGGGCTCTCTGCTCGGCAGGAAGCCTGCTTCTCCCTCTCCCACTCCCCCTGCTTGTATTCCCTCTCTCGCTGTCTCTCTCTCTCTCTCTGTCGAATAAATAAATAAAATCTTTAAAAAAAAAAAA
>NW_027990527.1:0-201 GCF_054177405.1 Leptonychotes weddellii
TGGTCAGGAGTGGACACAGAAAGTCACTCCAGGGAATATCTTGGAAATGGAACGTTTTCTTTTTAAGTAAGCTCTAGGCCCAACGTGGGGTTTGAAGTGACAACTCTGAGATCAAGAGTCACATGCTCTACTGACTGAGCCAGGCAGGTGCCCCAGAAATGGAACATTCTAGGAAAGGAATTACATTAGGGAATTTTATTG
>NW_027990528.1:0-201 GCF_054177405.1 Leptonychotes weddellii
GGTACAGATATTAAAGTTATCAGGCAAGAAGAACTTTGAAATATCTATGATTAGTATACCCAAGAAACCAGGGGAAAAACTGAAGAAACAAGAAGAAAAGATAAAGAATTTGACCAGTATTGGAATCTATAAAAACAATCAAATGGAAATTCTAGAACTGAAAAAATAAAATGCCTGAAATTGAGATCTTAATGGATAGGT
>NW_027990529.1:0-201 GCF_054177405.1 Leptonychotes weddellii
GATCCAGAAATCCTACTTCTGGATGTATATCCAAAGGAAAGGAAATCACTATCTCAAAAAGGTATCTGTACTCCCATGTTCATTGCAGCATTATTCATTCATGAGAGCCAAGACTTGGAAACAACCTAAGTGTCTATTGATAGATGAATGGATAGAGAAAATGTCACACACACACACACACACACACACACACACACACAC
>NW_027990530.1:0-201 GCF_054177405.1 Leptonychotes weddellii
CCTGTGTCATTCTTCCCATGTTAATTATGGATGAGAGATGGAAGAGATGCAGGCTGTCCTTCTGCTAAGGACAGATACAACAATCATCATCCAAAGAAGAACATTAGTAACAACAAAAAAATTTAATATGAATACAGAGTAAAAAGGAAGGCAAGACGTTAGGCTCTCTCATACATTTATTCAACCTGTATTTATGAAACG
>NW_027990531.1:0-201 GCF_054177405.1 Leptonychotes weddellii
TAAAGATTTTATTTATTCATTTGAGACACAGAGATACAGAGACAGAGAGAGAGCATGAGCAGGGAGAGAGGCAGAGGGAGAGGGAGAAGCAGGCTCCTCGCTGAGCCAGGAGCCCGATGTGGGGCTCGATCCCAGGACTCTGGGATCATGACCTGAGCCGAAGGCAGACGCTTAACCGACTGAGCCACCCAGGCGCCCCTT
>NW_027990532.1:0-1039 GCF_054177405.1 Leptonychotes weddellii
TACTGTTGTGGCAGGCACTCTGCTTTATTACATTTATTGTTGCTACTGTGTAAGCTGTCTACTTATTATTACTTTGCCAGAGAGAAAACTCCAGTTTGGAGGGGTTCAGAGGCTCAAAGTATTGGGCACCAGGAGTTTTCAGTTATGACCTATTGTTTTGTTTAACATGTTCTGAGCCAGGGAGTGGCAAATGCCCCCTTTTCTATATCTTGTCCTTGTTTTAAGAGTGAACTGAGAGGGCTGACAAAGAGCCCTGAGTAACTGTGGGCCCAAGGCTGATGAGACCCATTATCTGGCTGTTAAAAGCCTCACTTATTGAGGGGGTGATTTTATAAGCTGTCCCTGGTAAGAGCTGCAGTGTATATTGGTCTCAGCCTCACTTTTTGTAGTGGAGGAAACTGAGACGCAAAGAATAAACTGCTGTCCACACAGCACATCATTTCATTGGTGGCCCTCTGTCTCCACTTTGGGATTTCTGACTCTAGCATTTACGTCCCTCAAACCTGCGTTAGGTCTCCCAGTTATGGCCATAATTGAGTCGCTGGGCAAACACAGTCCTCTCCTGGGCTGGTGCTTTGGGGGATGCTAAGAAGGCGTCAGATGTGCCCATGAGGATAAAGACACAGGGAAATCTCATTGGGGTAACTTTTTTTTTCTCAATTGCTTTTATCTTTCTATTTTTGAAGGAGAAAAATTGATCAAGGAAGTGAAGAAGTTAGAGTGCAGACCCACATCCTCCTTGGGATGTGTTTGAATCAGTTCTAGCTTTAATCTCTGGAATAGATGGATGGATTTCCATTAATTAGGTCCCCCCTTCTCCGTGCCTGGCAGAGAAGGTGGGGCCTCACTTGGGCTGAGGTTGTAGGAGCTGGTCTTGACCTCTGAGGAAGGGACGGAGCACGGTTTGGATTTTTCCCCCCTGAGGGCAGTGATTTAAGACCCTAGTTTTACCACAAGGCAGAATTCTGTGGCTTTGCAGAGGGTCATGAAATCCTCAGTAAAATAGTTGTCAGGGGGAAGTAACATTCATTTTAGTTAC
>NW_027990533.1:0-201 GCF_054177405.1 Leptonychotes weddellii
TTTTTTTTTTTAAAGATTTTATTTATTATTTATTTGAGACAGAGAGAATGAGAGACAGAGAGCATGAGAGGGAGGAGGGTCAGAGGGAGAAGCAGACTCCCTGCCGAGCAGGGAGCCCGATGCGGGACTCGATCCCGGGACTCCAGGATCATGACCTGAGCCGAAGGCAGTCGCTTAACCAACTGAGCCACCCAGGCGCCC
>NW_027990534.1:0-201 GCF_054177405.1 Leptonychotes weddellii
AAACAATTTAAAGCACCAAATATTCTCCCACATATGTCCCATGGGACATATGGAATTCTAAAATTTTCAGTGTAAAATAGTACACTTACTTTGAAACCTTCTTGTGTTCCATCTCAATTTTCCATTTTCCATTTGGGATCATTTTCCTTCTGGCTAAAAAATACCCGATACCATCTTATTGCACTTTTAATAGATGAGGTT
>NW_027990535.1:0-201 GCF_054177405.1 Leptonychotes weddellii
ATTTTTTTTTTTTTTAAAGATTTTATTTATTTATTTGAGAGAGAGAATGAGACAGAGAGAGAGAGCATGAGAGGGGGGAGGATCAGAGGGAGAAGCAGACCCCCCGCTGAGCAAGGAGCCCGATATGGGACTCGATCCCGGGACTCCAGGATCATGACCTGAGCCGAAGGCAGTTGCTTAACCAACTGAGCCACCCAGGTG
>NW_027990536.1:0-201 GCF_054177405.1 Leptonychotes weddellii
TCTTTTTTTTTTTTTTAAAGATTTTTTATTTATTTATTTGAGACAGAGAGAATGAGAGACAGAGAGCATGAGAGGGAAGAGGGTCAGAGGGAGAAGCAGACTCCCTGCCGAGCAGGGAGCCCGATGCGGGACTCGATCCCGGGACTCCAGGATCATGACCTGAGCCGAAGGCAGTCGCTTAACCAACTGAGCCACCCAGGC
>NW_027990537.1:0-201 GCF_054177405.1 Leptonychotes weddellii
GTGGGAGGATGGGTTGGCCTGGTGGTGGGTATTGAGGAGGGCACGTTCTGCATGGAGCACTGGGTGTTGTGCACGAACAATGAATCATGGAACACTTCATCTAGAACTAGTGATGTAATGTATGGGGATTAACATAAGAATAAAAAAAAAAAAAGAAATGTGAAGATATGAGAAATATATGTTGCATTTATCATTAGATGC
>NW_027990538.1:0-201 GCF_054177405.1 Leptonychotes weddellii
GACTAGAATGGTGGTCTGCTCCTGCATCCCCACAGCTTAAGCCTCTCTCTCCTGTTCAGTATTTACTGGCAGAACCATTATACCTCATGATGAAGCTTTTCACAATCATCATCACCACCACCATCATCATGAGCCCCACAGTTTTGGCCTTATCATTCCTTCTACCCCCATGCAGCTCCCCTTCCATCCACACTAAATTGT
>NW_027990539.1:0-201 GCF_054177405.1 Leptonychotes weddellii
TTTTTTTTTTTAAAGATTTTATTTATTTTTTTGACAGAGAGAGAGACATAGCGAGAGCAGGAACACAAGCAGGGGGAGTGGGAGAGGGAGAAGCAGGCTTCCCGCAGAGCAGGGAGCCCGATGTGGGACTCGATCCCAGGACCCTGGGATCATGACCTGAGCCGAAGGCAGACGCTTAACGACTGAGCCACCCAGGCGCCC
>NW_027990540.1:0-201 GCF_054177405.1 Leptonychotes weddellii
GCAGCGGGTGCAGGGGGTGGGGGCCCCTGTAAGAAGTTCCCCCAGAAGGGCACCTCTAACAGGGGAAATTGCCTTTTTTTTTTTATTCTTATGTTAATCCCCATACATTACATCATTAGTTTTAGATGAAGTGTTCCATGATTCATTGTTTGTGCATAACACCCAGTGCTCCATGCAGAATGTGCCCTCCTCAATACCCAC
>NW_027990541.1:0-201 GCF_054177405.1 Leptonychotes weddellii
TCGGGCGCCTGGGTGGCTCAGTTGGTTGGGCGACTGCCTTCGGCTCAGGTCATGGTCCTGGAGTTCCGGGATCGAGTCCCGCATCGGGCTCCCTGCTCGGCGGGGAGTCTGCTTCTCCCTCTGACCCTCCTCCCTCTCATGCTCTCTGTATCTCATTCTCTCTGTCTCAAATAAATAAATAAAATCTTTAAAAAAAAAAAA
>NW_027990542.1:0-201 GCF_054177405.1 Leptonychotes weddellii
GCCTAGAATGGTGGTCTGCTCCTGCATCCCCACAGCTTAAGCCTCTCTCTCCTGTTCAGTATTTACTGGCAGAACCATTATACCTCATGATGAAGCTTTTCACAATCATCATCACCACCACCATCATCATGAGCCCCACAGTTTTGGCCTTATCATTCCTTCTACCCCCATGCAGCTCCCCTTCCATCCACACTAAATTGT
>NW_027990543.1:0-1039 GCF_054177405.1 Leptonychotes weddellii
GTGGGAAGGGCGGTGTGTAGTGAAAACAGAAAGTATTTCTAACATATGGTGCTTTTAACTCCTGAAGTACCTTCCTTAACTTTTGATTTTGTCAAGCGTTTTTCAGGTTGTGAGGTTCTTTATCTATTATGCCCATTATGCTTCTTGAGCAGTCATGATGAGGGACACCAATCATAGCTTCAATTACTCGTCTGTGGATAATGCTAGAATCTTCCCTACCTTTAAGACGGATGCGACCACATGAACAGATTCGCTGTACGGGTTCACTTTGACTCCAGAATTTAGTTTCTCCGTTAGGACATGGTAGGATTTTATATTGGCTGAGTTTCTGAAGACGCCTTCTGTGAGTGGCCCTTTTTGATTAATAAAGGAAAGCATACCCTGTAGGAAGAAAAGAAAAGTATATGGCATCTCATATCCACAAACGTAGAGCACAAGCTTGCCTCCGTTTTGAAAGAGGAGAGGAATGTAATGGTACACTGCTTTAGAGTGCGAAGGACTAAAGTCAACTTAGATTGTTTTTTTTTCAGTGTCTCTCTATATACTTTCTACCCAAATATCCATTTTACAGTCATACACTGAAACATTTTAAACACTTCTTTTAATCAGGTTTTCCTTTCCATTGAGTTTCCACTCTTAAATCAAACTTCTCTGCTTCAAGGCCTTTGCAGAATCACCGTCTGTTTCCTACTTTACCATTCTTTTCTCATTATTCCCTTACATAGATGCTCTTCCCCAAGTATGGAAGTCTACTTAGGACATACTCATTTCCCTTTTGTTTATTTCTCTTTAAGTGACTATATACTCCATTCGTACTTGTTCTATTTCCTTCCCTCTTTTAAAGTCAGGCTCAAAAATTCTCTTGTCCTTCTCTGATTACCCTCCCTTCTCATGAGTCTTTCATTGTCTTTTGCTCTATCTTCATGTCCTCTCCCTGCTGTGTAGAAACTTAATAAGGGCCGGACTCAGGGAATCCAACGGATCTGAAGTCTATTATGCTACTTATCTATTGTGTGAGCTGGGGCACATACATCCTGTA
>NW_027990544.1:0-201 GCF_054177405.1 Leptonychotes weddellii
GGCGCCTGGGTGGCTCAGTCGTTAAGCGTCTGCCTTCAGCTCAGGTCATGATCCCAGGGTCCTGGGATCGAGCCCCACATCGGGCTCCCTGCTCCGCGGGAAGCCTGCTTCTCCCTCTCCCACTCCCCCTGCTTGTGTTCCCTCTCTCACTGTGTCTCTCTCTGTCAAATAAATAAATAAAATCTTTAAAAAAAAAAAAAA
>NW_027990545.1:0-201 GCF_054177405.1 Leptonychotes weddellii
ATGGGGTGACTGGGTGATAGACACTGGGGAGGGTATGTGCTCTGGTAAGCGCTGTGAATTGTGCAAGAGTGTTGAATCTCAGATCTGTACCTCTGAAAGAAATAATGCAATATATGTTCAGAAAAAAAAGAAGAAGAAGAAGAAGAGAGCAGGAGGGGAAGATTGAAGGGGGGGAAATCGGAGGGGTAGACAAACCATGAG
>NW_027990546.1:0-201 GCF_054177405.1 Leptonychotes weddellii
CGCCTGGGTGGCTCAGTTGGTTAAGCGACTGCCTTCGGCTCAGGTCATGATCCTGGAGTCCTGGGATCGAGTCCCGCATCGGGCTCCCTGCTCGGCAGGGAGTCTGCTTCTCCCTCTGACCCTCCTCCCTCTCATGCTCTCTGTCTCTCATTCTCTCTGTCTCAAATAAATAAATAAAATCTTTAAAAAAAAAAAAAAATG
>NW_027990547.1:0-201 GCF_054177405.1 Leptonychotes weddellii
CCTGGGTGGCTCAGTTGGTTAAGCGACTGCTTTCGGCTCAGGTCATGATCCTGGAGTCCCTGGATCGAGTCCCGCATCGGGCTCCCTGCTCGGCAGGGAGCCTGCTTCTCCCTCTGACCCTCCCCCCTCTCATGTGCTCTCTCTCTCTCATTCTCTCTGTCTCAAATAAATAAATAAAATCTTTAAAAAAAAAAAAAAGAA
>NW_027990548.1:0-201 GCF_054177405.1 Leptonychotes weddellii
TAGGGCGCCTGGGTGGCTCAGTTGGTTAAGCGACTGCCTTCGGCTCAGGTCATGATCCTGGAGTCCCGGGATCGAGTCCCGCATCGGGCTCCCTGCTCGGCAGGGAGTCTGCTTCTCCCTCTGACCCTCCTCCCTCTCATGCTCTCTGTCTCTCATTCTCTCTGTCTCAAATAAATAAATAAAATCTTAAAAAAAAAAATA
>NW_027990549.1:0-201 GCF_054177405.1 Leptonychotes weddellii
GGATGGGTTAGCCTGGTGATGGGTATTAAAGAGGGCACATTCTGCATGGAGCACTGGGTGTTATGCACAAACAATGAATCATGGAACACTACATCTAAAACTAATGATGTAATGTATGGTGATTAACATAACAATAAAAATAAAGAAAGAAAAAAAGAAGAAGGTGATGTTAATGTCAAGTGGGAGAAAAATATGTGTATA
>NW_027990550.1:0-201 GCF_054177405.1 Leptonychotes weddellii
GATTTTTGTTTTCAAAATCGAACTTCTAAGTCTCTTGAGGGAAATTTTTTTTATTATTTTTTTAATTTTTTTAATTTTTTTTATTCTTATGTTAATCCCCATACATTACATCATTAATTTTAGATGAAGTGTTCCATGATTCATTGTTTGTGCATAACACCCAGTGCTCCATGCAGAATGTGCCCTCCTCAATACCCACAA
>NW_027990551.1:0-201 GCF_054177405.1 Leptonychotes weddellii
TTTTTTTTTTTAAAGATTTTATTTATTTATTTGAGACAGAGAGAATGAGATACAGAGAGCATGAGAGGGAGGAGGGTCAGAGGGAGAAGCAGACTCCCTGCCAAGCAGGGAGCCCGATGCGGGACTCGATCCCGGGACTCCAGGATCATGACCTGAGCCGAAGGCAGTCGCTTAACCAACTGAGCCACCCAGGCGCCCCCA
>NW_027990552.1:0-201 GCF_054177405.1 Leptonychotes weddellii
GGAGGGCGGAGCAAGATGGCGGAGGAGTAGGAGACCTGGATTTCGTCTCCTCTCAGGAATTCAGCTGGATAGGGATCAAACCATTCTGAACACCTACAAACTCAACAGGAGATCGAAGAAAAGAAGAGCAACAACTCTCTCATCAGAAAAGCGACCACTTTCTGGAAGGTAGGACGTGCGGAGAAGTGAATCCGAGGCGAT
>NW_027990553.1:0-201 GCF_054177405.1 Leptonychotes weddellii
TAGGGCGCCTGGGTGGCTCAGATGGTTAAGCGTCTGCCTTCGGCTCAGGTCATGATCCCAGGGTCCTGGGATCGAGTCCCACATCGGGCTCCCGGCTCAGCGGGGAGCCTGCTTCTCCCTCTGACCCTCTCCCCTCTCATGCTGTTTCCCTCTCACTCGCTCTCTAAAAAATAAATAAAATCTTTAAAAAAAAAAAAAAAG
>NW_027990554.1:0-1039 GCF_054177405.1 Leptonychotes weddellii
ATTTAAAAATATAAACTCTTGACTCTACATCACTAGTGGATTATATCTTAAAGGAAAAAAACCTGAAAATATTCAAACTGTTTTCCATTATCACATTAGTAAACAAATGGCATTGCTATTTTCAAGTATTAATGCCATTGAGAACCAAAGTTTTCATCCCAAGACAAAAAAAAATGCAAATATAAGATCAAATAATTAAAACCATGTAATTCTTTTTTTTTTTTAAGATTTTATTTATTTGACAGAGAGAGACACAGCGAGAGAGGGAACACAAGCAGGGGGGAGTGAGAGAGGGAGAAGCAGGCTTCCCGCCGAGCAGGGAGCCCAATGCAGGGCTGGATCCCAGGACCCCGGGATCATGACCTGAGCCGAAGGCAGACGCTTAACGACTGAGCCACCCAGGCACCCCTAAAACCATGTAATTCTAAATCCATTTAGAAAAATCATGATTACTATTCATATGAGATTCATTGAAATGAGAATGCTCTTTGTTTTTTGAAACAGTTCTTGGTTGTTTACATCAAAGAAATCAATTTTTATTTCCGTTCAGGTTATGATCTCAGGATCATGAGATTGAGCCCCATGTTGGTGTCCATGCTCAGAGAGGAGTCTGCTTGTCCCTGCCCCTCCCCCTCTGCCCCAGTCCACCCTTCCAACCCCACCCCCCCAACGCAGGATCTCTCTCTCTCTCAAATGAAATCTTTAAAAAAAAAAGTCTCTCCTCTCCCTCTGCACCACCCCCCGCTCGCACTCTCTCTCTAAAAAATAAAATTTAGGAATATTAGTCAGAGGAAGAAAAACACATAAAAATGATTGAAAAAAACTCCAACAAAACTATTTATACACCATATGCACATGCAAGAACCTCAAAATAATCATGCAGTAGGAAAGAAACCACACCACAAAAAGTTAAATCGATACAAAATTCTAGAAAAGGCAAATCTATACGGACATAAATTAAACAAATGGGTTGTCTAGGAAAGGAAATCATGCAAGACAGCAGGAAAGGTATTATCTAGGGAAGGAGGTAACACTGGGA
>NW_027990555.1:0-201 GCF_054177405.1 Leptonychotes weddellii
GTATGGGTTAGCCTGGTGATGGGTATTAAAGAGGGCACATTCTGCATGGAGCACTGGGTGTTATGCACAAACAATGAATCATGGAACACTACATCTAAAACTAATGATGTAATGTATGGTGATTAACATAACAATAAAAATAAAGAAAGAAAAAAAGAAGAAGGTGATGTTAATGTCAAGTGGGAGAAAAATATGTGTATA
>NW_027990556.1:0-201 GCF_054177405.1 Leptonychotes weddellii
CCTGGGTGGCTCAGTTGGTTAAGCGACTGCCTTCAGCTCAGGTCATGATCCCAGGGTCCTGGGATCGAGTCCCGCATCGGGCTCCCTGCTCTGCAGGGAGCCTGCTTCTCCCTCTCCCACTCCCCCTGCTTGTGTTCCCTCTCTCACTGTGTCTCTCTCTGTCAAATAAATAAATAAAATCTTTAAAAAAAAAAAAAAAGA
>NW_027990557.1:0-201 GCF_054177405.1 Leptonychotes weddellii
GCCTTTCTATCAAATTATTGAAACTGAGGGGATCAAAACACTCCCAGTAGTTTATAAGAGCAGGTGGCCTGGGGACTCTTAAACCTGCTGCTGACATCTGAAGAGGGAGTAGTCTTTTAGGGGACTATGCCCTTGTGAGTTCTACCTAACTCCAGGTGGTTAGCATCAGAATTGCTTTGAAGTATTGCAGCTTCAGTATTT
>NW_027990558.1:0-201 GCF_054177405.1 Leptonychotes weddellii
TGGGGTGGATATAACAGAAATTCTCCCCAGGAGTTAGAAGGTTTTGCTTCTCTGAGAGAAGCTACTCATGGTTCCTTCTCCTAAGAGTTGCATCTTGAACAAGTACTCATGAGGATTAAAGGAATGACTTTATGGCTCATGAGGACTGGGATGACCATTCCCAAGGGAAAAGAAAAGCAGCATACAGAAGCTTGTTTTTTT
>NW_027990559.1:0-201 GCF_054177405.1 Leptonychotes weddellii
CACCTGGGTGGCTCAGTTGGTTGGGCGACTGCCTTCGGCTCAGGTCATGATCCTGGAGTCCCGGGATCGAGTCCCGCATCGGGCTCCCTGCTCGGCGGGGAGTCTGCTTCTCCCTCTGACCCTCCTCCCTCTCATGCTCTCTGTCTCTCATTCTCTCTCTCTCAAATAAATAAATAAAATCTTTAAAAAAAAAAAAAAAGT
>NW_027990560.1:0-201 GCF_054177405.1 Leptonychotes weddellii
TTTTTTTTTTTTTTAAAGATTTTATTTATTTATTTATTTGAGAGAGAGAATGAGATAGAGAGAGCATGAGAGGGAGGAGGGTCAGAGGGAGAAGCAGACTCCCTGCTGAGCAGGGAGCCCGATGCGGGACTCGATCCCGGGACTCCAGGATCATGACCTGAGCCGAAGGCAGTCGCTTAACCGACTGAGCCACCCAGGCGC
>NW_027990561.1:0-201 GCF_054177405.1 Leptonychotes weddellii
TAAAATTTCCCTTAAACGTAGAAAGTTCATAGAGGTCCAAACACATTTTCTGAATTTACTTAAGAGACAACGTTCTTTGATTGCATTTGAATGTTCTAGACAGTTAAAATGGGACAATTTTGTGAATGGAAAATTGGATGGGTGGAAAATTTCTCTAATTTTGTTGTGATTACCGAAATTAAATTTATCATATGACATGCC
>NW_027990562.1:0-201 GCF_054177405.1 Leptonychotes weddellii
CGCCTGGGTGGCTCAGTTGGTTAAGCGACTGCCTTCGGCTCAGGTCATGATCCTGGAGTCCCGGGATCGAGTCCCGCATCGGGCTCCCTGCTCGGCAGGGAGTCTGCTTCTCCCTCTGACTCTCCCCCCTCTCATGTGCTCTCTCTCTCCTCTCATCCTCTCTCTCAAATAAATAAATACAATCTTTAAAAAAAAAAAAGA
>NW_027990563.1:0-201 GCF_054177405.1 Leptonychotes weddellii
TTTATATATATATATATATATATATATATATATATATATATATATATATATACCACATCTTCTTTATCCATTCATCTGTCGATGGATATCTTGGCTCTCTCCACAGTTTGATCCAAATGTCTTTTGTAAAAGAATTTCCCATTTGGATATAGATCTTTAGAGTCCTGTTTTTTCTTCTCTTTTCTCTTTTTTTATTTTTTT
>NW_027990564.1:0-201 GCF_054177405.1 Leptonychotes weddellii
TTTTTTTTTTTTTTTAAGATTTTATTTATTTATTTGAGACAGAGAGAATGAGAGAGACAGAGAGCACATGAGAGGGGGGAGGGTCAGAGGGAGAAGCAGGCTCCCTGCCGAGCAGGGAGCCCGATGCGGGACTCGATCCTGGGACTCCAGGATCATGACCTGAGCCGAAGGCAGTCGCTTAACCAACTGAGCCACCCAGGC
>NW_027990565.1:0-1039 GCF_054177405.1 Leptonychotes weddellii
TCTTCATTGGATCATTTGTTCTTTGGGTGTTGAGTATAAGAAGTTCTTTATAGATTTTGGATACTAGCCCTTTATCTGATATGTCATTTGCAAATATCTTCTCCCATTCTGTCGGTTGTCTTTTGGTTTTGTTGACTGTTTCTTTTGCTGTGCAAAAGCTTTTTATCTTAATGAGGTCCCAATAGTTCATTTCTGCCCTTGCTTCCCTTGCCTTTGGCGATGTTTCTAGGAAGAAGTTGCTGCGGCTGAGGTCGAAGAGGTTGCTGCCTGTGTTCTCTTTAGGATTTTGATGGACTCCTGTCTCACATTTAGGTCTTTCAACCATTTGCAGTCTATTTTTGTGTGTGGTGTAAGGAAATGGTCCAGTTTCATTCTTCTGCATGTGGCTGTCCAATTTTCCCAACACCATTTGTTGAAGAGACTGTCTTTTTTCCTAAAATAGTTATTATTAATACCATTTTGCAGATGAGAAACTCAAGGTTCAGAGAACTGACATTATTTTCCTGAAATCACACAGTAAAGGGTAAAAGGCTCAAAGTATGAGGTTGATGTGCATGTCCATGTGCAGGTGTTCTAAAAGAGCGTATTAGGTCCTTCCGTGGTTTTCATCTTTTGTTTTGTTTTGTTTTGTTTTAGGCCAGCCACAGTCCCTAGAGCCTAGCAGTGCAACAGTGTGGCTGGTATAGTGTGGTCCCTTTTGTGGCAACTCACCAGTGAGCTTCACTTTTTGACCCTGAGCACAAGACAGTCACCATCCTATTAATCCTTCCTTATTTTTAGCAAACCCACTGTGAAGCCAGGAACTTACAAAATCATTTGAGAAAGCAGAGGATAAACTGACTTTTTTTTTTTTTTAAAGATTTTATTTATTTATTTGCGAGAGAGAATGAGAGACAGAGAGCACGAGAGGGAGGAGGGTCAGAGGGAGAAGCAGACTCCCTGCTGAGCAGGGAGCCCGATGCGGGACTCGATCCCGGGACTCCAGAATCATGACCTGAGCCGAAGGCAGTCGCTTAACCGACTGAGCCACCCAGGCGCC
>NW_027990566.1:0-201 GCF_054177405.1 Leptonychotes weddellii
GCAGTGAGCAATAATAAGAATTCCTCTTGAATAGAAGATAATAATATGAAATGTCAGCTTTTATTATGTACATTTGAGTATTCTTAAATGACAACCTTAAAATGAAATTGTGCTTTGACCCCTACATAGATTTCAAAAAAGTTATTATAAATTTAACTGTTGCTTCCTATGAATGTACTTTATCAAGAGTGGTATAATTTT
>NW_027990567.1:0-201 GCF_054177405.1 Leptonychotes weddellii
TTTTTTTTTTTTTTTTAAAGATTTTATTTATTTGACAGAGAGAGACACAGCGAGAGAGGGAACACAAGCAGGGGGAGAGGGAGAGGGATAAGCAAGCTTCCCGCAGAGCAGGGAGCCCGATGTGGGACTCGATCCCAGGACCCTGGGATCATGACCTGAGCTGAAGGCAGTCGCTTAACCAACTGAGCCACCCAGGCGCCC
>NW_027990568.1:0-201 GCF_054177405.1 Leptonychotes weddellii
ACAATGAATCATGGAACACTTCATCTAGAACTAATGATGTAATGTATGGGGATTAACATAAGAATAAAAAAAAATTAAAAAATAAATTAATTAATTAATTAATTAATGATGTAATGTATGGTGATTAACATAATAAAATTTTAAAAAATTAAAAAATTAAGAAAAAAAATGTTGAAAAAAGTACATATATCCTTCGATAAA
>NW_027990569.1:0-201 GCF_054177405.1 Leptonychotes weddellii
TCGGGCGCCTGGGTGGCTCAGTTGGTTGAGCGACTGCCTTCGGCTCAGGTCATGATCCTGGAGCCCCGGGATCGAGTCCCGCATCGGGCTCCCTGCTCAGCGGGGAGTCTGCTTCTCCCTCTGACCCTCCCCCCTCTCATGTGCTCTCTCTGTCTCATTCTATCTCTCTCAAATAAATAAATAAAATCTTTAAAAAAAAAA
>NW_027990570.1:0-201 GCF_054177405.1 Leptonychotes weddellii
TAGCCACCGGAGTGACGTCCCTCAGCGGAGCAGACTTTTAAAAGTTCCAATTTTGTGCTCCGTGGTTCTATCACTTGCCAGAAGCGGCCGACGGAGGCCCCTCCCCCGCCGTCTATCCTCCCGAATATCGCCTCGGATTCACTTCTCCGCACGTCCTACCTTCCAGAAAGTGGTCGCTTTTCTGATGAGAGAGTTGTTGCT
>NW_027990571.1:0-201 GCF_054177405.1 Leptonychotes weddellii
TTTTTTTTTTTAAAGATTTTTTATTTATTTATTTGAGAGAGAGAGAATGAGAGAGAGCACATGAGAGGGGGGAGGGTCAGAGGGAGAAGCAGGTTCCTTGCTGAGCAGGGAGCCCGATGCGGGACTCGATCCAGGGACTCCAGGATCATGACCTGAGCCGAAGGCAGTCGCTTAACCAACTGAGCCACCCAGGCGCCCTAA
>NW_027990572.1:0-201 GCF_054177405.1 Leptonychotes weddellii
ATAAGTACGCCATGATCATTCAATAGGAAAAGGGCAGTCTTTTCAACAAATGGTACTGGCAAAACTGGATACTGAAGAATGAAATTAGATTCTTAATGAACACCATATACAAAAATTAATTTAAAATTGATCAAAAACTTAGATGTAAGTCTTAAAACTGTAAAACTCAGAAGAAAACATAGGGCAAAAATATCATAGCGT
>NW_027990573.1:0-201 GCF_054177405.1 Leptonychotes weddellii
TTTTTTTTTTTTAAAGATTTTATTTATTTATTTGACAGAGAGAGACACAGTGAGAGAGGGAACACAAGCAGGGGGAGTGGGAGAGGGAGAAGCAGGCTTCCCGCGGAGCAGGGAGCCCGATGTGGGGCTCGATCCCAGGACCCTGGGATCATGACCTGAGCTGAAGGCAGACGCTTAACGACTGAGCCACCCAGGCGCCCC
>NW_027990574.1:0-201 GCF_054177405.1 Leptonychotes weddellii
GCAGTTACAAATTCTCTGGAAACAAATGAAAACATAGAAAATCTCAGCAGAGAAATAACAATAACAAAAAAAAAGAACAACTGAACATCCATAGGTAAATAAAATGAACCTCAACTAAAACTTATATCTTAAACAAAAAAATCTCAAAATTAATCAAGCCCCTAAAATTTATTTTTTAATTTTATTTATTTATTTATTTTT
>NW_027990575.1:0-201 GCF_054177405.1 Leptonychotes weddellii
CACCTGGGTGGCTCAGTTGGTTAAGCGACTGCCTTCGGCTCAGGTCATGATCCTGGAGTCCCTGGATCGAGTCCCGCATCGGGCTCCCTGCTCGGCAGGGAGTCTGCTTCTCCCTCTGACCCTCCCCCCTCTCATGTGCTCTCTCTCTCCTCTCATCCTCTCTCTCAAATAAATAAATAAAATCTTTAAAAAAAAAAAAAT
>NW_027990576.1:0-1039 GCF_054177405.1 Leptonychotes weddellii
CGCAGGGTCTCCCGCGAGCGGAAGTAGCCGAGGTAGAGGGCGTGGCCCTTGTCCAGGGGCAGCAGGGACTGGGTCAGTTCCTCGGGGCTCTGGAAGTCATTGACGTGGATGAAGGCGTCAGGAGGCAGGAATTTCTCGTGGGTCCTCCTGCTCGGACCCAGCACCACGGTACGGCGCAGGCCTCCAGGAGGCCTCCTCCAGCAGGATCTGCATGGACAGCTTCTCCGTGACGTAGTCAGGCTGCAGGGAGTTCTCGAAAACTAGGTAAAACTTGTGGAGAGAGTGGGGAGAGGGGCGACAGTGGAGAGAGCATCACTGATGAGAAACGCGACAGCCCACGCCTGCGGCCACACCTGGGTTTCCAAGAGGACATTCGTGAGCCCTGGGGTCGGCACTGTTGTTTTTTTGGCAGTTTACAGATGAGCACGCTGGGTCCACGTGACTCGGCGGCGGGAGACAGGACCGAGCTGGAATCGCAGCCCCAGAGCCCAGGCTCCCCAGCCGCCAGGCGGCACAGCCCCTGTATCTGGGGAGGGGTCCCCAGGGGGCTGCGGTAGGTCCCAAGGCTCTCAGCTCCCACCTTGACCCTGCCCCTCCCAGCCTTCCCCAGACTTCCCCCGTGCCCTGGAGTTGAGGCTTTGACCCCGGCTAGAGCCGTTGTGATTCGGAACCTAAAGTCTCCCTTCCTGACCTAACCCCGAGCTCCTCTGCCGCTTTGCAGGTGGAGCTCCGCACACAGCAGGCACCATCCCCCGGGGCTTTCTGCAGTCGGGGAAAGGCTCTGTCTCTGCACCATCCGATTCGGCCGCCACTGCCCTGTAAGGCCATGGAGCCCTTGCAATGTGCTTTGCGTCTGAGAATCAGCGTTTTTTACGCTCATTTAAATTTAAAAACTGATACTCTCTTCTCTGAATCAAAAACAACTTCAAAAATAGAAAGTAGGGCACCCGGTGGCTCAGTCGGCAGAGCGTGCGTCTCTTGATGTCGGGGTTGTGAGTTCGAGCCCCACGTTGGGTGCAGAGATGACTTAAAGTCTTTA
>NW_027990577.1:0-201 GCF_054177405.1 Leptonychotes weddellii
TTTTTTTTTTTTTTTTTTAAAGATTTTATTTATTTATTTGAGAGAGAGAGAATGAGAGAGAGCACATGAGAGGGGGGAGGGTCAGAGGGAGAAGCAGACTCCCTGCCGAGCAGGGAGCCCGATGCGGGACTCGATCCAGGGACTCCAGGATCATGACCTGAGCCGAAGGCAGTTGCTTAACCAACTGAGCCACCCAGGCGC
>NW_027990578.1:0-201 GCF_054177405.1 Leptonychotes weddellii
TAAAGAAACAAGAAAGGTCTCAAATACACAACCTAACCCTACACCTAAAGGAGCTGGAGAAAGAACAGCAAATAAAGCCTAAACCCAGCAGGAGAAGAGAAATAATAAAGATCAGAGCAGAAATCGATGAAATAGAAACCAAAAGAATAGTAGAACAAATCAACAAAACTAGGAGCTGGTTTTTTGAAAGAATTAAGAAGA
>NW_027990579.1:0-201 GCF_054177405.1 Leptonychotes weddellii
TGGGCGCCTGGGTGGCTCAGTTGGTTGAGCGACTGCCTTCGGCTCAGGTCATGATCCTGGAGTCCCGGGATCGAGTCCCGCATCGGGCTCTCTGCTCGGCAGGGAGTCTGCTTCTCCCTCTGACCCTCCCCCCTCTCATATGCTCTCTCTCTCATTCTCTCTGTCTCAAATAAATAAATAAAAAATAAAATCTTTAAAAAA
>NW_027990580.1:0-201 GCF_054177405.1 Leptonychotes weddellii
TAGGGCGCCTGGGTGGCTCAGTTGGTTGAGCGACTGCCTTCGGCTCAGGTCATGATCCTGGAGCCCCGGGATCGAGTCCCGCATCGGGCTCCCTGCTCAGCGGGGAGTCTGCTTCTCCCTCTGACCCTCCCCCCTCTCATGTGCTCTCTCTGTCTCATTCTATCTCTCTCAAATAAATAAATAAAATCTTTAAAAAAAAAA
>NW_027990581.1:0-201 GCF_054177405.1 Leptonychotes weddellii
TTTTTTTTTTTTAAAGATTTTATTTATTTATTTGAGAGAGAGAGAATGAGAGACAGAGAGCACGAGAGGGAAGAGGGCAGAGGGAGAAGCAGACCCCCTGCTGAGCAGGGAGCCCGATGTGGGACTCGATCCCGGGACTCCAGGATCATGACCTGAGCCGAAGGCAGTCGCTTAACCAACTGAGCCACCCAGGCGCCCAGA
>NW_027990582.1:0-201 GCF_054177405.1 Leptonychotes weddellii
ATCCACGTCCATTTCAAATTTGCTTTGCATTTTCACTTGGTCTAGCTTCTAATTGTATTTTGAACCAAAAAGTTCACATTTATTTACAAAGCATGCAAGGATCCCAAATTGCTGGGTTCGTCATACCCTGAATAAGACCAATTGTTCACCAGTGGTTCTCAACTGGGGTCAGAATGCCCTTTGGGGCATTCAGAAATGTTC
>NW_027990583.1:0-201 GCF_054177405.1 Leptonychotes weddellii
CTGGGTGGCTCAGTTGGTTAAGCGACTGCCTTCAGCTCAGGTCATGATCCCAGGGTCCTGGGATCGAGTCCCGCATCGGGCTCCCTGCTCTGCGGGGAGCCTGCTTCTCCCTCTCCCACTCCCCCTGCTTGTGTTCCCTCTCTCACTGTGTCTCTCTCTGTCAAATAAATAAATAAAATCTTTAAAAAAAAAAAAAAAAAA
>NW_027990584.1:0-201 GCF_054177405.1 Leptonychotes weddellii
CACCTGGGTGGCTCAGTTGGTTGGGCGACTGCCTTCGGCTCAGGTCATGATCCTGGAGTCCCGGGATCGAGTCCCGCATCGGGCTCCCTGCTCGGAGGGGAGTCTGCTTCTCCCTCTGACCCTCCTCCCTCTCATGCTCTCTGTCTCTCATTCTCTCTCTCTCAAATAAATAAATAAAATCTTTAAAAAAAAAAAAAAAGT
>NW_027990585.1:0-201 GCF_054177405.1 Leptonychotes weddellii
TTAACTCCCCTCTCCAAGATTCCCTGGGCTCCCCCATCATCTTCCCTTTGCTCATTCCCCTTTAGCCACCCCGGCCACAGTGCTCTTTCCTTCACAGTCCAGGTACCCTCCCACTTGGGGGTGTTTGCATTCATTTCCACTCAGCTTCCTGCAGACAGCCCTGGGGCTCCCTCAGGTCTCTGTTCATGGCCACCCTCCCCT
>NW_027990586.1:0-201 GCF_054177405.1 Leptonychotes weddellii
TTGGGCGCCTGGGTGGCTCAGTTGGTTAAGCGACTGCCTTCGGCTCAGGTCATGATCCTGGAGTCCCGGGATCGAGTCCCGCATCGGGCTCCCTGCTCGTCAGGGAGTCTGCTTCTCCCTCTGACCCTCCTCCCTCTCATGCTCTCTGTATCTCATTCTCTCTGTCTCAAATAATTAAATAAAATCTTTAAAAAAAAAAAA
>NW_027990587.1:0-1039 GCF_054177405.1 Leptonychotes weddellii
CCAACAGAGAACAAAAGCCCCCCAAAACTGGTTTTCACTGAGCCCATCCCCTGCCACAGGGGGGTAGGGAAACTCTGCCCAAACAGGGCTGCCTGAGTGACAGCATGGCAGGCCCCTCCCCCAGAAGACAGGCTGAGAGAATAAGAGGCCGACAACCCTAAGGTCCCTATAAAACAGGTGCATCTTGCTTGGGTTGTGGTCAATAATTTAGACTCTGTACATTCTCTCAACCACCCCTCAACAGAATGACTAGGAGGAGGAACCCCCATAATAGGAACGACTCAGAGATTGTGACTTCTGCACAGATATACAAATGGATAGAGATATAACCAAGATGTCAGAGACGGAATTCAGGGTAGCAATTGTGAAGACAATAGCTAGAATGGAGAAATCAATTAATGGCAACATAGAGTCTCTAAGGGCAAAAATGAAAGCTGAACTGGCAGAATTTAAAAACGCTAATCTAGATAATCTAATAGCTAGGGTAAGTGAGGCAGAAGAATGAATTAGTGATCTAGAAGACCAATTAATAGACAAGAAGGAAAAAGAGGAGGCCAGGGAAAAACAACTCAAAATCCATGAAAATAGAATCAGAGAAAAATAAGTGACACCATGAAACATTCCAATGTCAGAATTATTGGGATCCCTGAGGGGGTGGACAGAGAGAGAAGACTAGAAGATATATTTGAGCAAATCAGAGCTGAGAACTTTCCTAATCTGGGGAAGGAAAAAAACACTCATGTCCTCGAACCCTCCCAAGATCAAGGAAAACAGGCCAACACCCCAGCATGTAATAGTAAAACTTGCAAATCTTAGAACCAAGGAAACCATCTTTTTTTTTTTTTAAAGATTTTATTTATATATTTGACAGAGAGAGACACAGCGAGAGAGGGAACACAAGCAGGGGGAGTGGGAGAGGGAGAAGCAGGCTTCCCGTGGAGCAGGAAGCCCCATGCAGGGCTTGATCCCAGGACCCTGGGATCATGACCTGAGCTGAAGGCAGATGCTTAATGACTGAGTCACCCAGGTGCCCCCCAAG
>NW_027990588.1:0-201 GCF_054177405.1 Leptonychotes weddellii
CATACATTACATCATTAGTTTTAGATGAAGTGTTCCATGATTCATTGTTTGTGCATAACACCCAGTGCTCCATGCAGAATGTGCCCTCCTCAATACCCACCACCAGGCTAACCCATCCTCCCACCCCCCTCCCCTCTAGAACCCTCAGTTTGTTTTTCAGAGTCCATCGTCTCTCATGGTTCGTCTACCCCTCCGATTTCC
>NW_027990589.1:0-201 GCF_054177405.1 Leptonychotes weddellii
ACACACACACACACACACACACACACACACACACACACACACACAGAAGGCCCATGCTGCTTTAGCTAGTACTGGAAATTGAAGCCAGCAGCCACATAGCAGGTTGGAATGGTTATTAGGTTTAGCTGTGTCTACAAAACTTACGGAGTTACACAACAGTGCTGAACTCATTCTGACAATTCCAGGAGTCATATTTTTTTA
>NW_027990590.1:0-201 GCF_054177405.1 Leptonychotes weddellii
ACACTAAGTGAAATCAGAGAGGAAAATCACCTGACATGTTTTAAGCTTCTACCTGATGTCAAGCACTTTATGAATGCTATCTCATTTAATTGTCGTAAGACCCCTGAGAAATTGGTGTTACCGGGGCGCCTGGGTGGCTCAGTCGGTTAAGCGTCTGCCTTTGGCTCAGGTCATGATCCCAGAGTCCTGGTATGGAGCCTC
>NW_027990591.1:0-201 GCF_054177405.1 Leptonychotes weddellii
TAGGGCGCCTGGGTGGCTCAGTTGGTTAAGCGACTGCCTTCGGCTCAGGTCATGATCCTGGAGTCCCAGGATCGAGTCCCGCATCGGGCTCCCTGCTCGGCAGGGAGTCTGCTTCTCCCTCTGACCCTCCCCCCTCTCATGCTCTCTCTATCTCATTCTCTCTCAAATGAATAAATAAAATCTTTAAAAAAAAAAAAAAAG
>NW_027990592.1:0-201 GCF_054177405.1 Leptonychotes weddellii
TTTTTTTTTTTTTTAAAGATTTTATTTATTTATTTGAGACAGAGAGAATGAGAGACAGAGAGCAGGAGAGGGGGGAGGGTCAGAGGGAGAAGCAGACTCCCTGCCGAGCAGGGAGCCCGATGTGGGACTCGATCCCGGGACTCCAGGATCATGACCTGAGCCGAAGGCAGTCGCTTAACCAACTGAGCCACTCAGGCGCCC
>NW_027990593.1:0-201 GCF_054177405.1 Leptonychotes weddellii
ATATAATAAAGCAATAGCAAATGGCATCTATACATGATTCTACACATAGTAAAACTATCACAAGTGAGCTCTGAAAAAAGGTAGGAGAGATAGAGCAATTAATAATGTCTTTGTATTCATGTGGGAACCCTCTAATGCTAAAACACTTGTCTAAGATCTCAAATACAAATAACTGAAAGGGACTGAACTGAACTTCACTAG
>NW_027990594.1:0-201 GCF_054177405.1 Leptonychotes weddellii
TAGGGCGCCTGGGTGGCTCAGTTGGTTAAGCGACTGCCTTCGGCTCAGGTCATGATCCTGGAGTCCCTGGATCGAGTCCCGCATCGGGCTCCCTGCTCGGCGGGGAGTCTGCTTCTCCCTCTGACCCTCCCCCCTCTCATGTGCTTGCTCTCTCTCATTCTCTCTCTCTCAAATAAATAAATAAAATCTTTAAAAAAAAAA
>NW_027990595.1:0-201 GCF_054177405.1 Leptonychotes weddellii
GTGCCAAAAAATGGCAGCCATTATCATTATTATATCCAGTTGTTACTTACCTTTTGAACTGAGTGAGTTCTGCTACTACATTTTGCTAGCTAACAAAGCAATATATTTTCTTAGTAGGGCTCTAATATTTAGCATGGTTTCTTCTATATGATGTGGGTGTTCAATAAATATTTGCAGGTTGATCAATAAATCATTAGTAGA
>NW_027990596.1:0-201 GCF_054177405.1 Leptonychotes weddellii
TTTCTTCACATTCTTACCAACATTTGGTATGGTCAGTCTTTTTAATGTTAGCCATTCTAATAGGTTTAGTTTTTTTTTTTTATTATTCTTATGTTAATCCCCATACATTACATCCTTAGTTTTAGATGTAGTGTTCCATGATTCATTGTTTGTGCATAACACCCAGTGCTCCATGCAGAATGTGCCCTCCTCAATACCCCC
>NW_027990597.1:0-201 GCF_054177405.1 Leptonychotes weddellii
TTTTTTTTTTCTTTTTTTTTTTTTATTCTTATGTTAATCCCCATACATTACATCATTAGTTCTAGATGAAGTGTTCCATGATTCATTGTTCGTGCACAACACCCAGTGCTCCATGCAGAACGTGCCCTCCTCAATACCCACCACCAGGCCAACCCATCCTCCCACCCCCCTCCCCTCTAGAACCCTCAGTTTGTTTTTCAG
>NW_027990598.1:0-12196 GCF_054177405.1 Leptonychotes weddellii
GAACAAAATGCTAACAGGGTAACAACCACCCCAGAAAAATATACACTAAACAAATCAGAAGAGACCTGAAACTGGGGGAAAAGAAAGGGAAAGAAGAAAAAAAAAAAAAAAAGGAAAAGTAAAAGATAAAAATGAACAAAAAAAACCAGAATATGATCAAATATGATCAGGCTGTTGCATAGATCAGTGCCACACACTAGATTTTGGGCGTCTTTTGGTCTGTTAGAGGAAAGTGTCTCCCAAAATTTTAAAGAAAGAAAAACTTATATATGTACAAAAATAAGGGTAAGTATGATGAAGGGATGGAATATGATTGTAAAGATGAAAATTATAAAAGATTTTATAAAAAGAATTGATAAGGTGGTTGAAAAAAGAAAGAAGAGGATTTAAAAAAAGGGGGGAGGAGAGAATGTGATCAGGCAGGAGACTTTTACAAAGCCATACACTAGAGATTTAGGGTATATTTTGGTATGTTAGAAGAAACTGTATCCCAAAATTTTAAAGAGAGAACAACTTATACATATATATATAAGCTCTATCACTTGCCAGAAGCGGCTGACGGAGGCCCCTCCCTCGCCGTCTATCCTCCCGAATATCGCCTCGGATTCACTTCTCTGCACATCCTACCTTCCAGAAAGTGGTCGCTTTTCTGTTCAGAGAGTTGTTGCTATTCTTTTCTTCGATCTCCTGTTGAGTTCCTAGGTGTTCAGAATGGTTTGATCCCTCTCCAGCTGAATTCTTGGGACCAAATAAAATTTAGGTCTGCTACTCCTCTGCCATCTTCCTCCTTAGTCTTCTTAATTTTATATCTTCTGGCAGATTTTAGTAGTGTTTTCTTGGAGTTTTAATTTAATTCTGATGACTAGTGATGTGGAGCACTTTTTCAGGGTCTGATTTGCTGTGCATATTTTCTTTAGTGAAGAATCATTTTAAGTCTTTTGACTATTTTGAGGGGAGGGTTATTTGTCTGTTTATGATTGAATTGTGGAAGCATTTTATAAATCCTAGGTATGAGTAAATTGCCAATTGTGTGTTTTGAGCGTATTTTCTTCTAGTCTGTGGCTTGCCCACTCACATTTTTAAGCCATTAAGTATGATGTTTGCTGAGTTTTTTTTTTTTTTTTGTAGGTCCCTTTTCTCAGATTGAGAGACTTCCTATTCTTAGTTTTCTAAGGGTCTTTATAATCAGTAATTATTAAATTATGTGAAATGTGTATTCTTTGTTAATTGAAACTTTACAGTGTTCATATGGAAATGGCAGTGATTGAGTTTTGAATGTTAAATTGGTCTTACATTCCTGAGAAATCCTGTTTGGTCATGATATATCATCTTTTTTATATACTACTGATGCAGTTTACTTTTATTTGGTTAAGTAATTTTGTGTCTGGGGGTGCCTGGGTGGCTCAGTTGGTTAAGTGTCTGACTCTTGATTTTGGCTCAGGCCATGATCTCAGGGTCAAGAGATTGAGACCTGTGTCAGGCTCTATGCTGACTCAGGCCATGGAAGCCTGCTTAAGATTCTCTCTCTCCCTCTGCCCCCTCCCTCTCTCTCTCTCTCTCACACAAAGAAAAAGGAAAGGAAGAAATATTGTGTGTGTTTCATGAGGGAAATTGGTATGTAATTTTCTATTTTTGTTGCTTGTCAGAAGTTATCCTGAATAAATATTACAGTTATATCAGCCTCAAAAATGACTCAGGAAGTATTCTCTGTATTATTAAGCAGTTTTATGAGATTGGTATTATTTTTTCTTTAAATGTTCAGCATTCAATTTACCAGGAAAACTATCTGAGCATATATAAGAGTAAAAAGTTCTTTTTGTGGTCAAGTTTTTGATGACAAAAGTTTATTATTTATATAGGACTTTCAGATTTTTTATTTCCTCTTGTGTCAGATTTGTTAAGTTGTATTTTTAAAATATTTATCCATTTTATCTAAATATTGAATTTAGGGCTTTGAAAAATAGATATATTATTGTTATTGATTTCTACTTTAATTCTGTGTGGGCAAAGAACATATTCAATATGATTTCATACTTTTCAGAATATTTAAGACTTCACTTACAGCCCATGATATTATCTGTCTTGGAAACTACATTTCGTATTCTTGAAAAAAATATGTACTTAGCAGTTTGGGAGTGAGTGTTTTATAAATATCAGTCTGTCAAGGTGGTCTGTAGTGTTGTTCAAATTATGTATGTTTGTTCACTTTTTTGTCTATTTCTGTCAATTTTTGATTTGTGTATTTGGAAATTTTATTGCTAGGCACATACACTTTTATGATTATGTTTCTTCCTGATGAAATAACCCTATTACATTATCAAATGACTCTCTTGACCTCTGGTAATATCTTTTTTCTTGAAAGATACTTTATCTGATACCAGTACACCTGCTCTAGACTTATGCTTACTGATTGCATGTATATATATATATACATTTATATACATGTATATAAATTTATCCCAACGTATCTGTATCTTTATATTTAAAATGCTGTAAACATCATGTAGTTGGGTTTTGGTTTTCTTTTTTTTTTAAAGATTTTATTTATTTATTTGACAGAGACACAGTGAGAGAAGGAACACAAGCAGGGGGAGTGGGAGAGGGAGAAGCAGGCTTCCCGTGGAGCAGGGAGCCTGATGTGGGGCTCGATCCCAGGACCCTGGGATCATGACCTGAGCTGAAGGCAGATGCTTAAAGGCTGAGCCACCTAGGCACCTCCGGGTTTTGGTTTTCAATCAATTCTGATAGTCTCTATCTTTTAATTAGTGCTTAGTGCATCAACGTTTAATGTAATGGTTGATATGGTTGGATTTAGGTCTGTCATTTTATTTGTTTGTCTCCTCTGTAGTTGGTTCCTCTGTTCCTTCTTCCTTGCCTTCTTTCGGATTATTTGAATATTTTTGAGAAATCCATTTAAATTTATCTACTGACTTTTTGGCTATGCCTCTGCAGTTTTAAGGATTGCTTTAGGAATTATAACATACACTCTAACTTCTCACAGTCTAAGAGTTATTATTGTACCATTATGTAAAATGTAGAAAATTTGCAGCCATGCAGTTTCATTTACTTTCTTATTGTTTATTTTATATTTGTCATATGTGTTACATATCCATATGTTATAAACCTCAGAACACAATGTTTAAAATTTTATTTTAAACTATTAATATTTTAAAGCATTGAGAGAAGAGGTGGGTGGGCGGATATAGTAACTGGGTGATGGACATTAAGGAGGGCACATGATGTAAGGAGCACTGGGTATTATTTGCAACTGATGAATCACTGAACCCTACATCTGAAACTAATGATACACTATATGTTAAATAATTGAATTTAAACAAAATAAGTTAAATTAAAAAAATAAAAAATAAAACATATACTTACCGTTTCTGATGTTTTTCATTCTTTCCTGAAGATCTAAGTTTCCATCTGGTATAATTTCCCTCAGCCTTTATAACTTCTTTGACATTTTTTATCATGCAAGTCTGCTAGCGACCAATTCTCTCAGTTTTCCATTATCTGAAAATATCTTAATTTTGCTTTCATTTTTTAAGGATATTTCCTTTGGATATGAGATTTTGGGTTATTGACTCTTTTTCTTCTTTTAGTATTTTGAAGATGTTCTACTCTTTTTGAACTCTGTTGTTACAGGTGGTAGTCACTGATAACTCAAATTGCTCTTCCTTGTATGTTATGTGTTATTTTTCTCTGGCTATTTTAAGATTTCTATATTTGCTTTTCAGAAGGTTAACTAGGCATGACTTTCTTTGTATTTACGTTGCTTAGGATTTGCTGAGCTTCTTGTATTTCCAGACTTGGGAAACATTCAGCCATTATTTCTTTAAATATCTTCCTTCTTTGTATTCTATCCCTTCTCCTTCTGAGACTCAGATTACCTGTATGCTAGATCTTTTCATATTTTAAGACAATTCATTGGGGCTTTTTTTATAATTTGTAAAATATTTTTCTCCATATTGGATAATTTTTATTCATTTACAGATTCACTGACTGTTTTTCTTGTCATCTCATTCTAAAAGGGCTCAGAAAGGGCTAGAGCTGAATCCTGGGCCCAGAAAATTTGCCTTTAAAGCCGGTGATCCTATTTACTAATCATAGTCAACATTTGTTCTGCTATGACTCTCTAATCCCCCTCAAATGTGTCATCTGTCTGTATGATTCATTATTGTAGCTCTCCTGAAAGCAGCATTTTTGTCTTTTTCATATTTGTCTTCTGTTTACGTCAGATAACAGTGTCTTGCACAGAGTAGGTGGTCAGTAAATGTGTGCTGAGTTGAATTGTGTGTTCTATCATTGTACTCTATCAGGACTGTTGTTGTAATCTCTCACTGCACTTTTATTTCTTAATAATATATTCCTAACAGATTGTATTATTATTTATTTATTTATGAGACTGCTTTTTCTTTCCAGTTATATCACATGAATTTGTAAGCTACTTCATTCCCAGGACTTAGCCCAATACCTGATATGTAAGACACAAACAATCAATATGTATTCAGTGAATGATTGTGGAGGACATAATGTTATAGCATAGGATAATGCAAGATTATGTCCTAACATGATGTAAAATGTTTATTCCTATTAGATTTTAAACCTTGTCCACTGGAATAAGCATTTCTACCCGGGGGGAGTCCTTTTCAGAAAGATTTTATTAGAAGTGATTAAACCCCCCAAAAGATTTAGTTCTTAGAAGGATCCTTCACTTTCATAAAACATTGATTTACATGGGACATATTTTTAGATACCAGATATTTAACACATTTTAACATGTTGCATTGTTTATTTGTTCGTTAGTTTATTCACTCATTCAAAAATATTTTATGCCAGATCTGTGCTAGACTCTGGGGATACAAGTAGAAAAAAAGGCAAATTCCCAAACTAATAACTAGGCCTCCTAACTCGCTGTATTTCGTATGGACCATTTCTCCGATTTTGTCTTTCCTCTTGAGTTCAATATCTTTTGTTTAGGCTATTATCTATTCTATAAAAATCAAACCTAAAAAAACCCCTGTTATTCAATTCTTTGAAGTCATTTATAAAAGTCGTTACCAAACTACAGTGCTCTGTCTTCAAGCACTGTTCTCACTGAATTCAGGTGAATACACTAACAGCGTCCAGCTGGTGGTCATTGGCGCATATACTGAGCATCAAGAAACAGGTACCAGAACTTTTGATGTAATCTTCAGACTTCAGGACTGCTCAGTCAGCCATGCTGAGTCTTTAGATGACAACTAGTTGTTATTAATAGAGTGGATTCTAACGGGAAGCAAGGCTCTGCCTGACTGGCTAGTTTTTATATGCACCTACACATGAAGTGACTAATCTCTGCTTGTAGCTTGTGATGGAGTTGTGCAGAAGGGAGAATGTAAGACCTTGCTAGTGAGCACTCTGCAGTCTATAGATGTGTTTGCGTGGCACACACATTTAAGACCTTCTATTGGAGGAGATTATGCTAAGTGAAATAAGTCAAGCAGAGAAAGTCAATTATCATATGGTTTCACTTATTTGTGGAACATAAGGAATAGCATGCAGGACATTAGGAGAAGGAAGGGAAAAATGAAGGGGGGGATATCGGAGGGAGAGATGAACCATGAGAGACTATGGACTCTGAGAAACAAACAGGGTTCTAGAGGGGAGGGGCGTGGGGGGATGGGTTAGCCTAGTGATGGGTATTAAGGAGGGCACGTACTGCATGGAGCACTGGATGTTATACGAAAACAATGGATTGTGGATCACCACATCAAAAACGAATGATGTTGGGGCGCCTGGGTGGCTCAGATGGTTAAGCGTCTGCCTTCGGCTCAAGTCATGATCCCAGGGTCCTGAGATGGAGCCCTGCATCGGGCTCCCTGCTCAGTGGGGAGCCTGCTTCTCCCCCTCCCTCTGCTTCTCCCCCTGCTCATGTTCTCTCTCTCTCTGTATCTCTGTGTCTCGAATAAATAAATTAAAAAAAAATCTTTAAAAAAAAAAACTAATGATGTATGGTGACTAACATAACATAATAAAATTTAAAAGAGTTCAAAAAAAAAAAAAATAAGACCTTCTATTCCAAATAGTTCAACCTACATTTCTGTTGGCAAGGGTTGGGTTTTTGCTATGGAAGTATTGGTGGGTCTCCACTTTTTGAGAGAATGCTCCTAAGGGCATTAACTCTCTGGCACTCCTAACCTACCCTGAACATTGGCTAAGCCTATTTCTGAGCCAGAAATTTTTGAGTAAAGAGACAGAGAAGTTCATGGTAAAAAGTTACTGGCATGAATGGGAAGCATCCAACCAAACAGCAGGTAGTTACTAAGCATACTGGCAAGGGACTGACAGCATGCAGTATGGAGGGTGTTTGAGATATATATATATATATATATATATATATATATATATAGTAAAGCCATCCTATTTTGAATATGTAAAGAACTCCTACAAATCAATACAGAAAAGGCAGATGTATCAAAGGACAAATATACGAAAGCTTAAGTAGGGTTTTCACAAAAGAGGATATCCGGATGGCTAATAAACATGAGAAAAAGCCCTGAATCTCACTAGTTTTTAGGGGAATGGAAAATAAAACTACAGTAATATATCATTATGCATACACCAGAATGGGTAAAATTTTAAAAGCTGATGACACCAAGTGTTGGTGAGAATTCTGAGCAGCTGAACCTCATATATACTGAATTGTTACAACCACTTTGGAAACCTGCTTGGAGGTAGCTCCTAAACATGTACATACTCACACCCAGAAGGTCTAGCAGGTATATTATAGAAATGCCGATAGATGTGTATTAAAGACATGTACAAATGTTTGTAGTAGCACTCTTTGTAATAGCCCAAACTGGAACCAACCCAGTGCCCATCCACAGTAGAATGGGTAACTTAATGGTGAACTTCTCATAAAATGGAATATTTTACAGCAGTAAGATGGAACTAAGTATTTTACTCTTCCTCAGCAAACTTGCATGCCTCAATCCAGAAAAATCAAATAAATAAATAAGTGTATAATGAAATTCTGATTAAGGTTATTTCATATTGTGATAATCAGTAATCTCTAAATGATCTGGATTTTCTTGTACTAACTTAGGACAGGCACTTAGCTTGATTCAGCCAAGAAAGTGAATATGGCCATCTGATTCAGTTTCTGTGTGTGTGTGTGTGTGTGTGTGTGTCTGCCTGCCTTCCTTCCTTCCTAGCATGTGCTTTTGAGGTACTTTTTGTTTTTTTAATTGAATAGGTAAGGCTTTGTTTTATTGACATATGTTGCAGTGGACCTGTTGAAGGAGAAGTTTTATGAAAATACATTGGCTAGAGTGTAAAGAGCTCATGATCATATATTTCTGGATCAAACAATGATCTTGATGGGTCCTTGGCCATAGGTAATATGTGTAGCTTCCGAGAACCCCCTTGAAGACACCTTGAGGCAGACGAAGGGAAAGGATATTTATGTGACTGAGGATAAAACCCAGGTGGCCATATCACACTGAGGGCTGCAATAATATAAATCTTCTGTGAAGAAGGGTTCCTTTTATATAATTAACCATAATATTTTCCCATGGGAACATTTCCTCATCTTTTTGAACTTGCAGTTTTGAGTAGCTTTCAAGGAACTAACAGTATATGCAGGGCTCTTATAATGTGTACAATCTATAGAGATACACATTTAATTTACTTAGAAGCAGGCACTTATCCAGTAAGGGGCACTTCTCCATTTAGAACTGCACCGCCTTTAAAATGAAATGTACATGGTTATCTATTTGATCTTCATTAATTCTCAGCATATTTTTGTACTGCTTGCTAAAACACAGTCTCCTCTGTGTCCCCCACCATTATTCATTAATCCCTTTTATTCTTTTCTTGAATTCTTTCTTTTGCTTACATTATTTATACCTATCAGAGTACCATCATTCATTCAGTTGCTCATTCATTTATTCATAGTTTATCAAATCATTACTGAGAGCTTACTCTGTTCTAGATACTGTGCAGAGACCTGGAGATGAAATTGTAATTAGCCTTCACGAGTTCCCCATCCTATAAGAGAGGCTGATAGATAAATATATATTTGAAATTCAGTGAGCTAGGTGCTCCACAAAGTATACTGGGAAGAGTAAAAGTTGTTCAGTTCAGGTTCCCAGTTTGGGGAGGTTGGGTTGGGTGGAAGAATTAGGAAGAATAGTTTGTCTACCATTTGCAGAGGTTAGATACGTGGGTTGGGTTCGGCAAAAGAATGTTATAGGAAGTATTTAATGTAGAGGAAACAATAGGTAACTCCCAAGTAATTTGTTATGAACAGATCACAATTAATGGCAAAGGGAGTAAAGACACATGACAATAGCTAATATGCTTTAACCATTTACTAAGTCTCAGAAACTGTTGTTAATATTTTATGTATAACAATTCTTTTTACCTTCTCAGCAACCTGTATGGTAGTTACCCTTATCATTTTTTCATAGATGAGAAAACTGAGCCCAGAAGGGTTAGATAATTTGTCCAGTTACCCGTATATGGTCATTGGTGAAGCCAGGATTTGAACTCTTAACTCCTCTGCCAGGTTGCCTCCTAAATAGGAAATGTGAGTTTGGAGAAAGAGATCTTGGAGGGCCTATGCAAGTCATTTGGAATCAGTTCTGTGTATTATGGAGACCCTTTGAAGAGTTTTAAAGAGGGCAGTGGCATGATAAAGAGTATGCTAGAAAATTCACTCAACAGCCATGGGGGAGGGTAAATATTAGGGAGAGCAATTTTAGAGGCAGGGAGATCTGCTATTTATCTGTTTCCAGTTTTATTCCAAAACTAAATCGAGGAGACTTAAAAAGGTTGAGATAAGGCACAGTAAGAAAGCCAAATTACAAGTAGGAAAATAAAGAGATAAAAAGGGCACGGATATGAGATGGTGCCAGTGTTAAGACAAGGGCAGCAAACGTGGTGCTGTGCTGTGTGCTTTTTAAGGATCAGCTGCAAGCTTAGTCCTAAGCCACCAATGCAAAGATGGGAAAATAATTCATAGTCTCCATAAAACTTAGGGGATAAGTGGGGGGAAGAAGAGGAGAGGTATAGAAGGAAGGATGGATGTGTGATGCATGTCTTTTTAATGTAGGGGTAGGCATTAGAATGTGAAGCCTGGAAGACAGGATTTTATAAATAATATTACTGTTAGCCCATATTTTAGTAGATATTGGGTAATAGAGAGTTCAAAATTATGTTTCTGAATAAGCTCCTTCTGTGCAGACATTGGTGTAGCCAGCTGAGTGGAGAGTCATATGCTTTCCTGTTAATTGAGCTAGGTGCACAACTGATGTTCTCTTATAAAAATGGTGATGGGGGAGAAGGTTGCATGCCTGAATAGAACTAGTTTCTGTGCCCTAACCTGTTCCCCTGCTTACCCCTGCACTCATGAACACATATTCTGCTTGGAAGTGTGAACACTGTAGGTCAGGATGGAGAGTAAAGACCCAAAGGCAGGATCAATATTATCATAAGGAAAAAATTTCCATCTGTGCTAACACAGAGTGAATATGTGCAGACAAGACCAAAAGTTCTACTCCATATAGCATGACCACATAAATTTTCATCTGGAAAAATTATTGAAGCAAGTGCAACCAAATAGCCACCACAGTCATAACTCATTAAAATATCCAGAAGGCTGGGTTCAAGCAGGACAACCTCCTGGTGTGTCTTCTAAGATTAATCATTTGTGAAATGCAAACCAAAGTGACGAAGTAATGTGCTATATGGAATTATTTGCCATAAAACAATTAAGAGTTCCTCTGAAGTTCTTCATGGTGGCACTATTTAGGCAATAGGGTCTATTTCTTCTTAAGGCCTGCCTTCATCTTAATTAGAAAAGAAACCATAAAGCAAAAGGTCCATCTACTTCAGAACTGGTATCTGATTATTAAGGGACAAGTTTAAAAGATCATGATATAAAAAATTTAAAAAGAAATAGGTTAAAATAAGCATTTTGATTTATGGGAAAGTATTAATGGAGTTAATGCCTCAGGACGCTGATTCTCCCAGTCACGGGATAATGGGAACTTGATGAACATCAGAAACCAGGGGTTTCTACAATGAGAGTAAGTAACTTTTAAGCCTTAATCAGTTCCTGCCTTTGGACTTAATGGACAAGGACAAGGAAGAAGCAAAAGTCACAGATAATCTTGCATCTATCCTTTTAGACTCCTCTAGAGGTAATAAAGATGATAATATAGTTCAAAGTGGGATGACCCAGCACTTAACTTTCCCTCCTGCCCTTCCTTCCTCTGCCTTGTTTTTAGGCAGCTTGACCAGAGAAGTCCTGGTGTGCAGTTTTATCAAGCCAGAAACCAGCAAATAATTTGGAAAGCATTTCCAAAAGTGAAGAGAGTACAGTTTTGGAGAATGTTTTTAAATGCCATTTTTTTTCCTTACTGGATTCAGATAGTTAATTGGGAGACTTTTATCAATCCTTAAGAAACAGATACTCTAGTCTTATTAAAACTGATTCAGAGTTAGAGTATTTGGGTCAATTTTCTAAGGCACAGTATTCATTCCCATGAGGTTAGTATGCCACTGACAGCCAAATACGGTGGAAAGCAAAGCAACCATACATTAATCTTCCATAAGAGTAAAGAAGTGAAAAATACTAAACTCTTAACAATTTAAGTATACTAGCTTATTAGAACAATATTTACCAATATCCAAGTCAGTTTAACAAAGAAATGCAGGGATAGTTTAACAGAATACCCATGAATAAAATTTTGCACTTAACACATTAACAGACTAAAGAAGATGCCGAAAATTAATTTAATAAATTCAAGCTTCATTTGTGATAAAAAAATATTAGTAAACAGTGTTAAAAACTCTCTTAATATGCGGGCGCCTGGGTGGCTCAGATGGTTAAGCGTCTGCCTTCGGCTCAGGTCATGATCTCAGGGTCCTGGGATCGAGTCCCGCATCAGGCTCCCTGCTCCTTGGGAGCCTGCTTCTCCCTCTGCCTTTCTCTCTCGCTCTGTCTCTCATGAATTAAAAAAAAAAAAAAAAAACTTAAAAAAAAAAAAACCTCTCTTAATATGGTAAGTTATTTGTGTCACAAATCTAGCAAACATCACACTAAATGGTCACACAATAGAGATATTAATCTAATTTTTTTAAAGTAAGCCCTACGTCAAATGTGGGGCTTGAACTTGCAACCGCAAGATCAAGAGTCCCATGTTCCATTGATTGAGCCAGCTAGGCACCCCAATATTAATCTAATATTAAAAAATAAGACATAGATGCCTACTCTCACTGCTATTTATTCCATGGTGTGATGGAAGTGTTAGACAATAAAATAAGCTTTTAAAAAGTACCAGAAAGGGGGGAAATCGGAGGGGGAGACGAACCATGAGAGACGATGGACTCTGAAAAACAAACTGAGGGTTCAAGAGGGGAAGGGGGTGGGAGGATGGGTTAGGCTGGTGATGGGTATTAAAGAGGGCACATTCTGCATGGAGCACTGGGTGTTATGCACAAACAATGAATCATGGAACACTACATCAAAAACTAATGATGTAATGTATGGTGATTAACATAACAATAAAAAATTTAAAAAGTACCAGAAAGGAAATCACAAAATGGTCATCGTTTTCAAATGTTTGATTATCTATGTAGAATCCACTGAGAGTACTCTTAGGTATAATAATGAAGTTTGGTAAAGTTGCCAGATAAAGGGGAGAAAAATCTCCAAGTAAATATTTTAGTGGAGAGCTTGTAATATACTAAGACACAAATACTAAACGAAAATATTAGACAATGAAACAGCTACATGGAGAATGAAAATGGGGTTATGTGGGAGGAAGTCACTGGGAGGCTAAAGATGGAATGGTGGGGGCAGCTTTATCAGGAAGTGAATTTTTTTTAATTCTTATGTTAATCCCCATACATTACATCATTAGTTTTAGATGTAGTGTTCCATGATTCATTGTTTGTGCATAACACCCAGTGCTCCGTGCAGAACGTGCCCTCCTCAATACCCACCACCAGGCTAACCCATCCTCCCACCCCCCTCCCCTCTAGAACCCTCAGTTTGTTTTTCAGAGTCCATCGTCTCTCATGGTTCATCTACCCCTCCGATTTCCCCCCCTTCATTCTTCCCCTCCTGCTACCTTCTTCTTCTTCTTCTTTTTTTTTTCTTAACATATATTGCATTATTTGTTTCAGAGGTACAGATCTGAGA
>NW_027990599.1:0-1039 GCF_054177405.1 Leptonychotes weddellii
TATATATATATATATATATATATATATATATATATACACACACACACATATATATATATCACATCTTCTTTATCCGTCCATCTGTTGATGGACATCTAGGCTCTTTCCATAGCTTGGCTACTGTGGACATTGCTGCTGTAAACATTGGGGTGCACGTGCCCCTTCGGATCACTACATTTGTATCTTCGGGGTAAATACCCAGTAGTGCAGTTGCTAGGTCATAGGGTAGCTCTATTTTCAACTTTTTGAGGAACCTCCGTACTGTTTTCCAGAGTGGCTGTACCAGCTTGCATTCCCACCAACAGTGTAGGAGGATTCCCCTTTCTCTGCATCCTCACCAACATCTGTCGTTTCCTGACTTGTTAATTTTAGCCATTCTGACTGGTGTGAGGTGGTATCTCATTGTGGTTTTGATTTGTATTTCTCTGATGCCGAGTGATGTTCAGCACTTTTTCATGTGTCTGTTGGCCATATGGATGTCTTCTTTGGAGAAATGTCTGTTCATGTCTTCTGCCCATTTCTTGATTGGATTATTTGTTCTTTGGGTGTTGAGTTTGATAAGTTCTTTATAGATTTTGGATACTAGCCCTTTATCTGATACGTCATTTGCAAATATCTTCTCCCATTCTGTTGGGTGTCTTTTGGTTTTGTTGACTGTTTCCTTTGCTGTGCAAAAGCTTTTTATCTTGATGAAGTTCCAGTGGTTCATTTTTGCCCTTGCTTCCTTTGCCTTTGGTGATGTTTCTAGGAAGAAGTTGTGGCTGAGTTCGAAGAGATTGCTCCCTGTGTTCTCCTCAAGGATTTTGATGGATTCCTGTCTCACATTGAGGTCTTTCATCCATTTTGAGTCTATTTTTGTGTGTGTTGTAAGAGAATGGTCCAGTTTCATTCTTCTGCATGTGGCTGTCCAATTTTCCCAACACCATTTGTTGAAGAGACTGTCTTTTTTCCATTGGACATTCTTTCCTGCTTGTCGAAGATTAGTTGACCATAGAGTTGAGGGTCCATTTCTGGGCTCTCTATTCTGTTCCATTGATCT
>NW_027990600.1:0-201 GCF_054177405.1 Leptonychotes weddellii
ACACACTGGACCAAATGGACTTCACAGACATATTCAGAACATTCCACCCCAAAGCAACGGAATACACATTCTTCTCTAGTGCCCATGGAACATTCTCCAGAATAGATCACATCCTAGGTCATAAATCAGGTCTCAACCGGTACCAAAAGATTGGGATCATTCCCTGCCTATTTTCAGACCACAATGCTTTGAAACTAGAAC
>NW_027990601.1:0-201 GCF_054177405.1 Leptonychotes weddellii
TTTTTTTTTTTTTTTAAAGATTTTATTTATTTATTTTGACAGAGAGAGAGAGACAGCGAGAGAGGGAACACAAGCAGGGGGGAATGGAAGAGGCAGAAGCAGGCTTCCCGCCAAGCAGAGAGCCCGATGCGGGGCTCGATCCCAGGACCCTGGGATCATGACCTGAGCCGAAGGCAGACGCTTAACGACTGAGCCACCCAG
>NW_027990602.1:0-201 GCF_054177405.1 Leptonychotes weddellii
AAACTAAGTGAAATCAGAGAGGAAAATCACCTGACATGTTTTAAGCTTCTACCTGATGTCAAGCACTTTATGAATGCTATCTCATTTAATTGTCGTAAGACCCCTGAGAAATTGGTGTTACCGGGGCGCCTGGGTGGCTCAGTCGGTTAAGCGTCTGCCTTTGGCTCAGGTCATGATCCCAGAGTCCTGGTATGGAGCCTC
>NW_027990603.1:0-201 GCF_054177405.1 Leptonychotes weddellii
CGCCTGGGTGGCTCAGTTGGTTAAGCGACTGCCTTCGGCTCAGGTCATGATCCCGGAGTCCCGGGATCGAGTCCCGCATCGGGCTCCCTGCTCAGCAGGGAGCCTGCTTCTCCCTCTGACTCTCCCCCCTCTCATGTGCTCTCTGTCTCTCTCATTCTCTCTGTCTCAAATAAATAAATAAAATCTTTAAAAAAAAAAAAA
>NW_027990604.1:0-201 GCF_054177405.1 Leptonychotes weddellii
ACACACACACACCCCTATCTACTCTTTGCACCAAAATGCATATTTAATGCCTACTCTCTGGATCACAAAGTCTCTGCTAGAACCCAGCTCTGGGTGCCAACAACCCTGGCATAACTGCCATTTCCTCCTCTCTTTTCCCAAATTCTATTCGGAAGCCCCATACACAACTATAGCAGTGTGGCAGAGAAAGCCGTTCGTTTT
>NW_027990605.1:0-201 GCF_054177405.1 Leptonychotes weddellii
TTTTTTTTTTTTAAAGATTTTATTTATTTATTTGAGACAGAGAGAATGAGAGAGAGAGAGAGAGCACATGAGAGGGGGGAGGGTCAGAGGGAGAAGCAGGCTCCCTGCCGAGCAGAGAGCCCGATGCGGGACTCGATCCAGGGACTCCAGGATCATGACCTGAGCCGAAGGCAGTCGCTTAACCAACTGAGCCACCCAGGC
>NW_027990606.1:0-201 GCF_054177405.1 Leptonychotes weddellii
TTTTTTTTATTCTTATGTTAATCCCCATACATTACATCATTAGTTTTAGATGAAGTGTTCCATGATTCATTGTTTGTGCATAACACCCAGTGCTCCATGCAGAATGTGCCCTCCTCAATACCCATCACCAGGCTAACCCATCCTCCCACCCCCCTCCCCTCTAGAACCCTGTTTGTTTTTCAGAGTCCATCGTCTCTCATG
>NW_027990607.1:0-201 GCF_054177405.1 Leptonychotes weddellii
ACTATGTAGCTCCTGATGGGCATTGAGAAGGACACAATGTAACTTTAGTTGTATAACTTACAAAACACATGTAACCTGAATATAATCATGAGCAAACTTTAGACAAATCTAAATTGAGGGACATTCTCTAAACTAACTGGCCTACAAACACCAATGTCCTTTATTTTCAAAATTTATTTATTTATTTATTTATTTATTTTT
>NW_027990608.1:0-201 GCF_054177405.1 Leptonychotes weddellii
TTTTTTTTTTAAAGATTTTATTTATTTATTTGAGACAGAGAGAATGAGAGAGAGAGAGAGCACATGAGAGGGGGGAGGGTCAGAGGGAGAAGCAGGCTCCCTGCCGAGCAGGGAGCCCGATGCGGGACTCGATCCCGGGACTCCAGGATCATGACCTGAGCCGAAGGCAGTCGCTTAACCAACTGAGCCACCCAGGCGCCC
>NW_027990609.1:0-201 GCF_054177405.1 Leptonychotes weddellii
AAACAGGAGTTGAAAAATATTTTCCAGGGGTGCCTGGGTGGCTCAGTCAGTTAAAAGTCTGACTCTTGGTTTTGGCTCAGGTCAGGATCTCAGGGTCATGAGATGGTTCCGGGAATGGAGCCTGCTTTAGATTCTCTCTCCTTCTTCCTCTGCCAGAGCCTCCCTGTCCCACCCCCTGACTCTCTCTAAAAAAGAAAAATA
>NW_027990610.1:0-1039 GCF_054177405.1 Leptonychotes weddellii
GAAGAAATGGAAATACATTTCATGCTCATGGATTGGAAGAATAAATATTATGAAGATGTGAATGCTACCTAGAGCAATCTACACATTCAATGCAATCCCCATCAAAATACCATCAACTTTTTTCAAGGAAATGGAACAAATAATCCTAAAATTTGTATGGAACCAGAAAAATCCCCGAATACCCAGAGGAATGTTGAAAAAGAAGAGCAAAGCTGGTGGCATCACAATTCTGGACTTCAAGCTCTATTACAAAGTTGTCATCATCAAGACAGTATGGGACTGGCACAAAAACAGACAAATAAATCAATGGAACAGAATAGAGAGCCCAGAAATGGACCCTCAACTGTATGGTCAACTAATCTTTGACAAAGCAAGAAAGAATGTCCAATGGCAAAAAGACAGTCTCTTCAACAAATGATGTTGGGAAAATTGGACAGCCACATGCAGAAGAATGAAACTGGACCATTTCCTTACACCACACACAAAAATAGACTCAAATGGTTGAAAGACCTAAATGTGAGACAGGAGTCCATCAAAATCTTAAAGGAGAACACAGGCTGCAACCTCTTCAACCTCAGTCGCAGCAACTTCTTCCTAGAAACATTGCCAAAGGCAAGGGAAGGAAGGGCAAAACTGAAATATTGGGACTTCATCAAGATAAAAAGCTTTTGCCCAGCAAAAGAAACAGTCAACAAAACCAAAAGACCACCGACAGAATGGGAGAAGATATTTGCAAGTGACATATCAGATAAAGGGCTATTATCCAAAATCTATAAAGAACTTCTTAAACTCAACACCCAAAGAACAAATGATGCAATCAAGAAATGGACAGAAGACCATACACACACACACACACACACACACAATGGAGTATTATGCAGCCATCAAAAGGAATGAAATCTTGTCACTTACAATCCCGTGGATATAACTGGAGCATATTATGCTGAACGAAATAAATCAATCAGAGAAAGACATGTGTTATATGATCTCACTGTTATGAGGAATCTTAATCTCAGGAAACAAACTGAAAGTTGCTGGA
>NW_027990611.1:0-201 GCF_054177405.1 Leptonychotes weddellii
GCCATCTTGGTGCACTCCAGGACCTCCAGCAGCGGCACCTCGGGGATACACAGCGCTGTGCCCGCACCCAGGCTGGGGTCAGCGGGCCGCGGAGCACCAGACCTCTGGCATGTCATCCCTGTGCACGCCTCCACAGCTGCCCAGGCTGGTGTTGCCCAGGCCAACACTGATGGGAGCATCTTCCTCAGCAGCCCGCTGCGT
>NW_027990612.1:0-201 GCF_054177405.1 Leptonychotes weddellii
ACTGGTACTGCCCGGTGGACACCACCATCGTTGAAGCACCCTAATAATGAATGAGCAAACAATAACCCACTGGGGGGCATCCCTATCACCTCCTAGCCTTCGTGCCTTTAAAATAAAGTAAGCGAACCCCTGCAGGGAGGTTTGCGAGGACTGAGTGAACAGCTACAGCAATCCAAGGCTGGCCACACTGCAGGCCCTCTG
>NW_027990613.1:0-201 GCF_054177405.1 Leptonychotes weddellii
AATAGGTTTGGTATGGAAGATTAGAGATTAAAATGATCTTGTTTGTATAGGAGCTACCATCTTTCTTTTTTTTTTTGAATTTTTTTTTTATTCTTATGTTAATCCCCATACATTACATCATTAGTTCTAGATGAAGTGTTCCATGATTCATTGTTCGTGCACAACACCCAGTGCTCCATGCAGAACGTGCCCTCCTCAAAA
>NW_027990614.1:0-201 GCF_054177405.1 Leptonychotes weddellii
GGGGCGCCTGGGTGGCTCAGTTGGTTAAGCGACTGCCTTCGGCTCAGGTCATGATCCTGGAGTCCCGGGATCAAGTCCCGCATCGGGCTCCCTGCTCGGCAGGGAGTCTGCTTCTCCCTCTGACCCTCCTCCCTCTCATGCTCTCTGTCTCTCATTCTCTCTCTCTCAAATAAATAAATAAAATCTTTAAAAAAAAAAAAA
>NW_027990615.1:0-201 GCF_054177405.1 Leptonychotes weddellii
TTTTTTTTTTTTAAAGATTTTATTTATTTATTTGACAGAGAGAGACACAGCGAGAGAGGGAACACAAGCAGGGGGAGTGGGAGAGGGAGAAGCAGGCTCCCCGCGGAGCAGGGAGCCCGATGCGGGACTCGATCCCAGGACCCTGGGATCATGACCTGAGCTGAAGGCAGTCGCTTAACCAACTGAGCCACCCAGGCGCCC
>NW_027990616.1:0-201 GCF_054177405.1 Leptonychotes weddellii
TTTTTTTTTTTTTTTTAAGATTTTATTTATTTATTTGACAAAGAGAGAGAGAGCATGAGCAGGGGCAATGGCAGGCTCGGGGAGAGGGAGAAGCAGGCTCCCGCTGAGCAGAGTGCTGGACATGGGGCTCGATCGCAGGACCCTGGGATCATGACCTGAGCCAAGGCAGATACTCAAGCAACTGAGACACCCAGGCGCCTC
>NW_027990617.1:0-201 GCF_054177405.1 Leptonychotes weddellii
TTAATTTTTTTTTTTTAAAGATTTTATTTATTTATTTGAGAGAGAGAGAATGAGAGACAGAGAACATGAGAGGGAGGAGGGTCAGAGGGAGAAGCAGACTCCCTGCCGAGCTGGGAGCCCGATGCGGGACTCGATCCCGGGACTCCAGGATCATGACCTGAGCCGAAGGCAGTCGCTTAACCGACTGAGCCACCCAGGCGC
>NW_027990618.1:0-201 GCF_054177405.1 Leptonychotes weddellii
CCATTTTTTTTTTTAAAGATTTTATTTATTTATTTGAGACAGAGAGAATGAGAGAGAGAGAGCACATGAGAGGGGGGAGGGTCAGAGGCAGAAGCAGGCTCCCTGCCGAGCAGGGAGCCCGATGCGGGACTCGATCCAGGGACTCCAGGATCATGACCTGAGCCGAAGGCAGTCGCTTAACCAACTGAGCCACCCAGGCGC
>NW_027990619.1:0-201 GCF_054177405.1 Leptonychotes weddellii
GCGCCTGGGTGGCTCAGTTGGTTAAGCGACTGCCTTCAGCTCAGGTCATGATCCCAGGGTCCTGGGATCGAGTCCCACATCGGGCTCCCTGCTCGGCGGGAAGCCTGCTTCTCCCTCTCCCACTCCCCCTGCTTGTGTTCCCTCTCTCGCTGTGTCTCTCTCTGTCAAATAAATAAATAAAATCTTTAAAAAAAAAAAATA
>NW_027990620.1:0-201 GCF_054177405.1 Leptonychotes weddellii
TTTTTTTTTAAAGATTTTATTTATTTATTTGAGAGAGAGAGAATGAGAGAGAGCAAGCACATGAGAGGGGGGAGGGTCAGAGGGAGAAGCAGACTCCCTGCCGAGCAGGGAGCCCGATGCGGGACTCGATCCAGGGACTCCAGGATCATGACCTGAGCCGAAGGCAGTCGCTTAACCAACTGAGCCACCCAGGCGCCCTAT
>NW_027990621.1:0-201 GCF_054177405.1 Leptonychotes weddellii
ACAGCTAGCACAAGCGTGACCTGACCTACCTTAAGTGAGTCAGTTCTTCTTTTTTTTTTTTTAAGATTTTAATTTATTTATCTGAGAGAGCGAGAACGAGAGCGAGAGAGCATGAGCAGGGGGAGGGGCAGAAGGAGAGGGAGAAGCAGGCTCCCCACTGAGCAGGGAGCCCCATGTGGGACTCAATCCCAGGACCCTGGG
>NW_027990622.1:0-201 GCF_054177405.1 Leptonychotes weddellii
ACTGAATCATGGAACACTACATCTAAAACTAATGATGTAATGTATGGGGATTAACATAAGAATAAAAAATTAAAAAAAAAAATAGACTTGGTCAATGCAGCATTGCCATAAACCTTCAATTTGTGAAAAATGCAACATCTGCAAAACTGAATAAAGCAAAGCACAATAAAAGAGCCTGGGCCTGTGGTGGATTAGACACAG
>NW_027990623.1:0-201 GCF_054177405.1 Leptonychotes weddellii
ACCCCACCCCCCACTCCAGCAACCCTCAGTTTGTTTCCTACAATTAAGAATTCCTCATATCAGTGAGATCATATGATACATGTCTTTCTCTGTTTGACTTATTTCACTCAACATAATACCCTCCAGTTCCATCCACGTCGTTGCAAATGGCAAGATCTCATTCCTTTTGATGGCTGCATAATATTCCATTGTATATATATA
>NW_027990624.1:0-201 GCF_054177405.1 Leptonychotes weddellii
TAGTCAGGAGTGGACACAGAAAGTCACTCCAGGGAATATCTTGGAAATGGAACGTTTTCTTTTTAAGTAAGCTCTAGGCCCAACGTGGGGTTTGAAGTGACAACTCTGAGATCAAGAGTCACATGCTCTACTGACTGAGCCAGGCAGGTGCCCCAGAAATGGAACATTCTAGGAAAGGAATTACATTAGGGAATTTTATTG
>NW_027990625.1:0-201 GCF_054177405.1 Leptonychotes weddellii
TCTTTTTTTTTTTTTTTTTTTAAAGATTTTATTTATTTATTTGAGACAGAGAGAATGAGAGACAGAGAGCATGAGAGGGAGGAGGGTCAGAGGGAGAAGCAGACTCCCCGCCGAGCAGGGAGCCCGATGCGGGACTCGATCCAGGGACCCCAGGATCATGACCTGAGCCGAAGGCAGTCGCTTAACCAACTGAGCCACCCA
>NW_027990626.1:0-201 GCF_054177405.1 Leptonychotes weddellii
GGTCCTCTTTCATTCATGATTTTATTTATTTGGATCCTTTCTCTTTTCTTTTTGCTAAGTCTGGCCAGGGGTTTATCAATCCCATTAATTCTTTCAAGGAACCAGCTTCTAGTTTCGTTGCTGTGTTCTACTGTTCTTTTGGTTTCTATTTCATTGATTTCTGCTCTGAACGTTATTAATTCTCTTCTCCTGTTGGGTTTC
>NW_027990627.1:0-201 GCF_054177405.1 Leptonychotes weddellii
GATACAGATATTAAAGTTATCAGGCAAGAAGAACTTTGAAATATCTATGATTAGTATACCCAAGAAACCAGGGGAAAAACTGAAGAAACAAGAAGAAAAGATAAAGAATTTGACCAGTATTGGAATCTATAAAAACAATCAAATGGAAATTCTAGAACTGAAAAAATAAAATGCCTGAAATTGAGATCTTAATGGATAGGT
>NW_027990628.1:0-201 GCF_054177405.1 Leptonychotes weddellii
CCCCCAGATTTGGTCGCACCCCAGTGACCCCCTGGAGCTGGTGGTCTCAGGTGAGGAACCCAGCCCTGTCCCCTCTGTGGTCCTGTGGTCAACTCCTGACCCTGTCTGGGAAGACCCACAATATAGGATGGGAATGAGGGTGCTCCAGGGAGGGTCATCCAGAGGGGCATCCACCCCTCCAAGGAATGGAGGACCACACCG
>NW_027990629.1:0-201 GCF_054177405.1 Leptonychotes weddellii
TTTTTTTTTTTTTAAGATTTTATTTATTTATTTGAGAGAGAGAGACTGAGAGAGAGAGCACATGAGAGGGGGGAGGGTTGGGAGGGTCAGAGGGAGAAGCAGACTCCCTGCCGAGCAGGGAGCCCGATGCGGGACTCGATCCAGGGACTCCAGGATCATGACCTGAGCCGAAGGCAGTCGCTTAACCAACTGAGCCACCCA
>NW_027990630.1:0-1039 GCF_054177405.1 Leptonychotes weddellii
TCCCAACAAACAAGAGCCCAGGGCCAGATGGCTCCCCAGGGGAATTCTACCAAACATTTAAAGAAGAATTAATACCTATTCTTCTGAAACTGTTCCAAAAAATAGAAATGGAAGGAAAACTTCCAAACTCCTTTTATGAGGCCAGTATTACCTTGATCCCAAAACCAGACAAAGAGAGACCCAATTAAAAAGGAGAACTACAGACCAATATCCCTGATGAACATGGATGCAAAAATTCTCACCAAAATACTAGCCAATAGTATCCAACAGTACATGAAAAGGATTATTCACCACGACCAAGTGTGATTTATCCCTGGGCTACAAGGTTGGTTCAACATCTGCAAATCAATCAATGTGATACAATACATTAATAAAAGAAAGAATAAGAACCATATGATCCTCTCAATAGATGCAGAAAAAGCATTTGACAAAGTGCAGCATCCTTTCTTGATTAAAACTCTTCAGTGGAGGGACAAAGGGTACATACCTCAATATCATAAAAGCCATCTATGAAAAACCTACAGCAAATATCATTCTCAATGGGGAAAAACTGAGAGCTTTTCCCCTAAGGTGAGGAACATGGCAGGGATATCCACTATCAGCACTGCTATTCAACATAGTATTGGAAGTCCTAGCCTCAGCAATCAGACAACAAAAATAAATAAAAGGCATCCGAATCAGCAAAGAAGTCAAACTCTCCTCTTTGGAGATCATATGCTACTTTATGTGGCAAACCCAAAAGACTCCACCCTAAAACTGCTAGAACTCATACAGGAATTCAGTAAGTGGCAGGAATTAAAATCAATGCACAGAAATCAGTGGCATTTCTATACACCAACAACAGAAGAAAGAGAAATTAAGGAGTTGATCCCATTTACAATTGCACCCAAAACCATAAGATACCTAGGAATAAATCTAACCAAAGAGGCAAAGAATCTGTACTCAGAAAACTATAAAATACTCATGAAAGAAATTGAGGAAGACACAAAGAAATGGAAAAACGTTCCATGCTCATGGATTGGAAGAACAAATATTGTGA
>NW_027990631.1:0-201 GCF_054177405.1 Leptonychotes weddellii
GTTAGCCTGGTGGTGGGTATTGAGGAGGGCACATTCTGCATGGAGCACTGGGTGTTATGCACAAACAATGAATCATGGAACACTACATCTAAAACTAATGATATAATGTATGGGGATTAACATAAGAATAAAAAAGGAAAAAAAAAAAAAGAAAGAGCCCCTTTAGGGTGGGCCCTCATCCAATCTGACAGGTGTCCTTAC
>NW_027990632.1:0-201 GCF_054177405.1 Leptonychotes weddellii
ATCCCCACCCCCTTTCCGCGGAGGTCAGTATTTCCGTTTAGGTGCAGAGTGTGAGAGGGGGTTATTTCTAGAATATGCCTACATTTCACTGTCGCACTGCAGGGGCGCCCCCCCCATTTCAGGTCCAAAAATGCATGGAGGGCGCACAGGAGGGGCGTCGAGGAGGCGGCGGGGTGCTCCCTCCCCACCTGCCCACGTCCG
>NW_027990633.1:0-201 GCF_054177405.1 Leptonychotes weddellii
TCTTTTTTTTTTTTATTCTTATGTTAATCCCCATACATTACATCATTAGTTTTAGATAAAGTGTTCCATGATTCATTGTTTGTGCATAACACCCAGTGCTCCATGCAGAATGTGCCCTCCTCAATACCCACCACCAGGCTAACCCATCCTCCCACCCCCCTTCCCTCTAGAACCCTGTTAGTTTTTCAGAGTCCATCGTCT
>NW_027990634.1:0-201 GCF_054177405.1 Leptonychotes weddellii
TTTTTTTTTTAAAGATTTTATTTATTTATTTGACAGAGAGATAGACAGAAGAGCACAAGCAGAGGGAGTGGCAGAGGGAGAGGGAGAAGCAGGCTCTGCACTGAGCAGGGAACCCGATGCGGGACTCGATCCCAGGACCCTGAGATCATGACCTGAGCCGAAGGCAGACGCTTAACCATCTGAGCCACCCAGGCGCCCTCT
>NW_027990635.1:0-201 GCF_054177405.1 Leptonychotes weddellii
CCAGAGTTGGTTAATTCAGTGGCTCAGTGAGGCCATCAGAGACTCATGGCTGCCATCTCAATATTTTGTTCAACTGACTTATTTTGCTTCGCATAATATTCTCTAGCTCCATCCATAGGATTTCAGTCATCTGTGGAATTTAAGAAGCAAACCAAATGAACAAATGGTAAAAACAGAGAGAGAGAGAGAGAGAGAGAGAGA
>NW_027990636.1:0-201 GCF_054177405.1 Leptonychotes weddellii
TTTTTTTTTTTTTTAAAGATTTTATTTATTTATTTGAGACAGAGAGAATGAGAGACAGAGAGCATGAGAGGGAGGAGGGTCAGAGGGAGAAGCAGACTCCCTGCCGAGCAGGGAGCCTGATGCGGGACTCGATCCCGGGACTCCAGGATCATGACCTGAGCCGAAGGCAGTCGCTCAACCAACTGAGCCACCCAGGCGCCC
>NW_027990637.1:0-201 GCF_054177405.1 Leptonychotes weddellii
AAGAGGGGCGCCTGGGTGGCTCAGTTGGTTAAGCGACTGCCTTCGGCTCAGGTCATGATCCTGGAGTCCCGGGATCGAGTCCCGCATCAGGCTCTCTGCTCGGCAGGGAGTCTGCTTCTCCCTCTGACCCTCCTCCCTCTCATGCTCTCTGTCTCTCATTCTCTCTCTCAAATAAATAAATAAAATCTTTAAAAAAAAAAA
>NW_027990638.1:0-201 GCF_054177405.1 Leptonychotes weddellii
TTTTTTTAAAGATTATTTATTTATTTATTTATTTGAGACAGAGAGAATGAGAGAGAGAGAACACATGAGAGGGGGGAGGGTCAGAGGCAGAAGCAGGCTCCCTGCTGAGCAGGGAGCCCGATGCGGGACTCGATCCAGGGACTCCAGGATCATGACCTGAGCCGAAGGCAGTCGCTTAACCAACTGAGCCACCCAGGCGCC
>NW_027990639.1:0-201 GCF_054177405.1 Leptonychotes weddellii
ACTATCATCTGAATGTCCTCTCTCCAGGAACTACATATGGCCACAGCCAGTTGACAGTTCTCCAGTCTGCAGATGTCTGAGTCTCTATTTGATCTTGGCCCCAAACCAGGACTTTTTAAATTAACCTCCGGGGCAGGGGCAGGGGTGGGGTGAGGTGTCTGGGTGGCTCAGTCGGGTGGGCGTCTGCCTTCAGCTCAGGTC
>NW_027990640.1:0-201 GCF_054177405.1 Leptonychotes weddellii
TTTTTTTTAAAGATTTTATTTATTTATTTGAGAGAGAGAGAATGAGAGACAGAGAGCATGAGAGGGAGGAGGGTCAGAGGGAGAAGCAGACTCCCTGCCGAGCAGGGAGCCCGATGCGGGACTCGATCCCGGGACTCCAGGATCATGACCTGAGCCGAAGGCAGTCGCTTAACCAACTGAGCCACCCAGGCGCCCCAAAGT
>NW_027990641.1:0-1039 GCF_054177405.1 Leptonychotes weddellii
AAGTGTAGGTAGATTTCCTAATGTTACTCCATACTTGCATTCCCAGGCCAAATCTTATTTGGTCATGTTGTATTATTATCCTAAATACTGGCTGCACACATTTTAATATGTCAGAGGGATTTTTCCTCCTCTATTCATACATAAAATCATTCTGTGATTTTTTCTTTGGGGTTCATCCATATAGATGGTGTCATTAAGATTATGGTAACTTCAAAAATCTTAACTATGGCCTCTCCTCTATTATCTACTGCTATGTAACAAACTACCTAAAAACTCGGCAGCTTAAATCAACAAACATTTGTTATCTCATTTTGTTTCTGGGTTGTCAGGAATCCAGAAGTGACTTGCGGGGAGGTTCTGGCCACGGTCTCTCAGGTTGAAGTCAAGATGTAAACATGGGCTGCAGTCACCTGAAGGCTTGACTGTGACTGGAGGGTTCCCTTCCAAAGTTGGCTCACTCCCATGCTACCCACGTTCCTGTCGGCTCTTGGCAGGAGGACCTTAGTAGGACCTCCATGCCTTGCCACATAGACCTCTCAGGAGGGCTAACTGACTCTCTCCCACAAAGACAAATCATAGAGAGAGTGGGGGAGGAATTAGCCACAAAGTCTCTGAGACCTAGTTTCAAATGTCACATGCTGTCACTTCTGCCACTTTCTATTAATTAGAAGCAAGTCACTTAAATGTGGCATATATTCAGAAGGGTAACAAGGCTCCATCCTTCAAGGTAAGGATAGTACATTTGTGAACATATTGCAAAATCACCATATCATCTTTTTTATGCTTTAAATACTTGATTGTAGAAAGTGTGCTTTAAAGAGTAGACAGAAATCAGCTGTATAATCACCTGGACCTAATACTTTTATACATGGTAGCTTGTTCAGAATTCCAGGAAATTAGACTGCAATTGACCACTATCCACAGAGACAAAAACCAATAAAACTCCCACATGATGTCCTGATGGACTTTTCCCTGAGATTGTAAGGAAGCAAACAGTGGTCTCTGCAGTTACATAAAACCAGCACATTGCAGGTACTTA
>NW_027990642.1:0-201 GCF_054177405.1 Leptonychotes weddellii
TGATAAGTGAAAGTAGTAGTCTCACCTTTTACACAATGGACTAGCTTGGGGATTTGAAGCTTTTGCTCTGGTCTTTTATCTAAAACCATACATGGTGTTTCTCTTTTATGAATTTCAGTGTTGTTTATATTCTCTTCTTCTCAGCTAACTTAAATTGAGCTCAAAATAATGTCTGTGGCGACAGTTTTGGTCTCAGGACCG
>NW_027990643.1:0-201 GCF_054177405.1 Leptonychotes weddellii
TATTGATACTAAATGTTTTGAGGATAAAGTTAACAAAAACCAAATGAAATAAAGGTACCTAAACATTTGGATCCTTAAAGGATAAATATTAAAAGTTAAAAAATGGAGGGGTGCCTAGGTGGCTCAATCAGTTAAGTGTCCAACTCCTGATTTTGGCTCAGGTTATGATCTCAGGGTCATGAGATCGAGCCCCATATTGGG
>NW_027990644.1:0-201 GCF_054177405.1 Leptonychotes weddellii
CGCCTGGGTGGCTCAGTTGGTTAAGCGACTGCCTTCGGCTCAGGTCATGATCCTGGAGTCCCGGGATCGAGTCCCGCATCGGGCTCCCTGCTCGGCAGGGAGTCTGCTTCTCCCTCTGACCCTCCTCCCTCTCATGCTCTCTGTCTCTCATTCTCTCTCTCTCAAATAAATAAATAAAATCTTTAAAAAAAAAAAAAAGGG
>NW_027990645.1:0-201 GCF_054177405.1 Leptonychotes weddellii
TCTTTTTTTTTTTTTTAAAGATTTTATTTATTTATTTGAGAGAGAGAGAATGAGAGACAGAGAGCATGAGAGGGAGGAGGGTCAGAGGGAGAAGCAGACTCCCCGCCGAGCAGGGAGCCCGATGCGGGACTCGATCCCGGGACTCCAGGATCATGACCTGAGCCGAAGGCAGTCGCTTAACCAACTGAGCCACCCAGGCGC
>NW_027990646.1:0-201 GCF_054177405.1 Leptonychotes weddellii
TTTTTTTTTTTTTTTTAAAGATTTTATTTATTTATTTGAGAGAGAGAGAATGAGAGACAGAGAGCATGAGAGGGAGGAGGGTCAGAGGGAGAAGCAGACTCCCCGCCGAGCAGGGAGCCCGATGCGGGACTCGATCCCGGGACTCCAGGATCATGACCTGAGCCGAAGGCAGTCGCTTAACCAACTGAGCCACCCAGGTGC
>NW_027990647.1:0-201 GCF_054177405.1 Leptonychotes weddellii
CGCCTGGGTGGCTCAGTTGGTTAAGCGACTGCCTTCGGCTCAGGTCATGATCCTGGAGTCCCGGGATCGAGTCCCGCATCGGGCTCCCTGCTCGGCAGGGAGTCTGCTTCTCCCTCTCCTGCTCCCCACTCTTGTGCTCTTTCTCTCTCTCACTCTCTCTCAAATAAATAAATAAAATCTTTAAAAAAAAAAAAAAAAAAA
>NW_027990648.1:0-201 GCF_054177405.1 Leptonychotes weddellii
TGGGGCGCCTGGGTGGCTCAGTTGGTTAAGCGACTGCCTTCAGCTCAGGTCATGATCCCAGGGTCCTGGGATCGAGTCCCGCATCGGGCTCCCTGCTCTGCAGGGAGCCTGCTTCTCCCTCTCCCACTCCCCCTGCTTGTGTTCCCTCTCTCGCTGTGTCTCTCTCTGTCAAATAAATAAATAAAATCTTTAAAAAAAATA
>NW_027990649.1:0-201 GCF_054177405.1 Leptonychotes weddellii
TCTTAAAAGATTTTATTTATTTATTTGACAGAGAGAGACACAGCGAGAAAGGGAATATAATCCGGGGGGAGTGGGAGAGGGAGAAGCAGGCTTTCTGCTGAGCAGGGAGCTCGATGTGGGGCTCGATCCCAGGACCCCGGAATCATGATCTGAGCTGAAGGCAGATGCTTAACGACTGAGCCACCCAGATGCCCCTAAAAG
>NW_027990650.1:0-201 GCF_054177405.1 Leptonychotes weddellii
GAACACTATCCCAGGACCTGGAGGTCATGACCTGAGCCAAACCATCTGCCCCTTGTCTCTGTATATTATGTGAAATCACATCATTTGAAAATGGATTCTGCTGGTGGCGCCTGGGTGGCTCAGTCGTTAAGTGGCTGCCTTCGGCTCAGGTCATGATCCGAGGGTCGTGGGATCGAGCCCTGCATCGGGCTCCCTGCTCTG
>NW_027990651.1:0-201 GCF_054177405.1 Leptonychotes weddellii
TCAAATCATCAGGAAACAAATGAGTGAAAGTGGTTAGGTTTACATTTTATTGACCTTGCTAAATTATTGAAGAAATGTGCAGAGAATAGACTTTTTCCCTATTAATACAAAATTGAGATTTGCTGGGGCACCCGGGTGGCTCAGTTAGTTAAGCGTCCAGCTTGGTTTTGGCTCAGGTCATGATCTCAGGGTGGTGAGATT
>NW_027990652.1:0-1039 GCF_054177405.1 Leptonychotes weddellii
GAGGAAGAAGGAGGGATGAGATTCAAAGCTGTGAGCAGTCAAACATCAAAAATCGGAGTCAGAGACTTGGGTTTTTTTTGGGGGGTGGGGGGTCAATATAATGAACTTAGAAGCAGTCTCTCCCTCACAAGGAAAAAGCAAAAAAAATTAAACAACTCTTCTTTGACCCATCAGAGAAGTGAGGACACAGGGCAAACCATGGTCTTCAAAATTGGAGACAGAAAAGAAGCTATTTTGAAATATGCCCAGAATATTCTATTCTTAACAAGGCCTGTCCTCAGAAGAATCTGTTTCACTGGGGCCTAAGCAAACAGAAAAAAAAGAACACAATATCCAAGAACTCTGGGATAATGACAAGGGTAAAATACACACAATGGGAATAACTGATAGAAATAAAGACAGAAAAAGTAAGTGAAGCAATAATCACTGCATCTTCCTACCATTCGAGATTGCAAACTGCAGATCCGGGTAGCTAAGAGAGCACAAAATATGAAGGGGAAAAAACCCAAACAACCAAAAATGCAAATTCAAGCACATCCTATTCAAACTGGAGAAAAATCGAAAACAAAGAGATTATAGTGAAAGAAGCCAGAGCAGGGAAAAACAAACCTCAGCTACACTGAAACAGAGGTAAGAATTAAATTGGACTTCTTTCTGAAACCATTTCAGCAAGAAGAGACTGGAGCAAAACACTTAAAGTGCTGAAAGTAAAAAACCACCATCCTACGATTCTGTGTTAAAATTATTCTTCAAAAACAAGGAAGAAATAAAGACTTTCTGAGGCAAACACTGAGGAATTTGACATGAGTACACCTGTTTTTCAAGAAACACGAAATTCATCGGGAGGTAAATAAGAAAGGCAGAGCATCAGGAAAGAAATTAATGAAGGTAAAATACCTTTTCTTTTACTAACAAATCTGACAGGTATCACTTTAAAAAAAATTTTTTTTATTGTTAATCCCCATACATTACATCATTAATTTTAGATGTAGTGTTCCATGATTCATTGTTTGTGCATAACACCCACTGCTCCATGCAG
>NW_027990653.1:0-201 GCF_054177405.1 Leptonychotes weddellii
TTTTTTTTTTTAAAGATTTTATTTATTTATTTATTAGAGAGCGAGCGAGAGAGAAACAGCATGAGAGGGGGGAGGGTCAGAGGGAGAAGCAGGCTCCCCGCCGAGCCGGGAGCCTGATGTGGGGCTCGATCCCAGGACTCCGGGATCATGACCTGAGCTGAAGGCAGTCGCTCAACCGACTGAGCCACCCAGGCGCCCCCC
>NW_027990654.1:0-201 GCF_054177405.1 Leptonychotes weddellii
CTTTTTTTTTTTTTTAAAGATTTATTTATTTATTTGAGAGAGCGAGAATGAGAGAGAGAGAGAGTACATGAGAGGGGGGAGGGTTAGAGGGAGAAGCAGGCTCCTCGCCGAGCAGGGAGCCCGATGCGGGACTCGATCCAGGGACTCCAGGATCATGACCTGAGCCGAAGGCAGTCGCTTAACCAACTGAGCCACCCAGGC
>NW_027990655.1:0-201 GCF_054177405.1 Leptonychotes weddellii
TGAATATGCACTTTCAAATATAGGTAAGCATTTTGGATGAAATTTGAAATCTATTAATAGCTTAAATATAGAGTTTAATTTTTTTTATTTATTTATTTTTATTCTTATGTTAATCCCCATACATTACATCATTAGTTTTAGATGAAGTGTTCCATGATTCATTGTTTGTGCATAACACCCAGTGCTCCATGCAGAATGTGC
>NW_027990656.1:0-201 GCF_054177405.1 Leptonychotes weddellii
GCTTGAACTCACCACCCTGAGATCGAGACCTGAGCGGAGATCAAGAGTGCTTAACCGACTGAGCCACCCAGGCGCCCCAAATCACAAGTGCCCTTAATGGCATCTAGAATGCTGAATCTCTTCCAGAAGGTTTTCAGTTGACTTTGCCCAGATCCATCAGAGGAATCACTGCCTAAGGCAGCTAGAGCCTTACAAAATGTA
>NW_027990657.1:0-201 GCF_054177405.1 Leptonychotes weddellii
TAGGGCGCCTGGGTGGCTCAGTTGGTTAGGCGACTGCCTTCAGCTCAGGTCATGATCCCAGGGTCCTGGGATCGAGTCCCGCATCGGGCTCCCTGCTCTGCGGGGAGCCTGCTTCTCCCTCTCCCACTCCCCCTGCTTGTGTTCCCTCTCTCGCTGTGTCTCTCTCTGTCAAATAAATAAATAAAATCTTTAAAAAAAAAA
>NW_027990658.1:0-201 GCF_054177405.1 Leptonychotes weddellii
CTGCCGCCAAGTGCCATTGCGATATTCCAGAAGCTTTAACTGCAGCACCTTATGGTGCTGGGGGCACCTCTGTGGATCCAGCATGAGATCAGCACTTATAAGAGGCATTGTGAGAAGAGCTCGTTCTAACATTAGCAGGTAGCCTCTGTCCTCCCATGATCGAGCAAGCTTATCAAAGGCCCTTGTTACAGATATCGTGCT
>NW_027990659.1:0-201 GCF_054177405.1 Leptonychotes weddellii
CCGAGCTGCTGATCCGCAAGCTGCCGTTCCAGCGGCTGGTGCGCGAGATCGCGCAGGACTTCAAGACCGACCTGCGCTTCCAGAGCTCGGCCGTCATGGCCCTGCAGGAGGCGTGCGAGGCCTACCTGGTGGGGCTCTTCGAGGACACCAACCTGTGCGCCATCCACGCCAAGCGCGTCACCATCATGCCCAAGGACATCC
>NW_027990660.1:0-201 GCF_054177405.1 Leptonychotes weddellii
CGGATTAATAATGATTTATAGGTGGGCAGGTGACCTAGTCTGGCCTAATCAGATCAAGAGATGGATTTGTGTTCCATTATTGGAGCATAAATCCTGTCTCCTTTCCACATATAAATAACAAAGCATGCGGCACCCATTGATCTGATCAGGAAAAAAAAAAAGACTTAATATGAAATACTTCCTTCTTTTTTTTTTTTTTTT
>NW_027990661.1:0-201 GCF_054177405.1 Leptonychotes weddellii
AGAGGAGGGGTTGGCCTGGTGGTGGGTATTGAGGAGGGCACGTTCTGCATGGAGCACTGGGTGTTATGCACAAACAATGAATCATGGAACACTTCAAAAAAAAAATACATTGCTATTTTCTGTCCAAAAAAAAAAAGAATTTTTGTTTTCTGATAGGAACCTTCCTTTCAAGCACCCGCAGCAACCTATTTATTTGGCTTT
>NW_027990662.1:0-201 GCF_054177405.1 Leptonychotes weddellii
TCTTTTTTTTTTTTTAAAGATTTTATTTATTTATTTGAGACAGAGAGAATGAGAGACAGAGAGCATGAGAGGGAGGAGGGTCAGAGGGAGAAGCAGACTCCCTGCCGAGCAGGGAGCCCGATGCGGGACTCGATCCCGGGACTCCAGGATCATGACCTGAGCTGAAGGCAGTCGCTTAACCAACTGAGCCACCCAGGCGCC
>NW_027990663.1:0-1039 GCF_054177405.1 Leptonychotes weddellii
GCTGTGCTGGGCACAGCATATTGCACTCTTGTAGAAGACAACTGACCTGTTGACCTTTGATTTTAAGGGTCTTAGGACTCCAGACTGGCCAGGGAGGGGGGAGGAAATTTAATCCCCAAATAGGGGATAGCACCGATGTCCCCACTCCTCTGTCCCATGTCCCTGGTAGGCATTACTAATCAATCATAGCACCATTTTCTGCTGAGTCTGGTCTTGGCCACAGATTTCTTCCCAAGGCAGAGCTCCAGGTAGTCACCACCATTTAGCTGAGGTGGCGCATGAAATGAAGCACGTTTGCCATTCTCGTCCCAGGAAAATAAAACCGAACATTGACATTATGCTAAAACAAGTGGTACCAGCTAGGAAAGCTTAATGTCAAAGTTCCCAAGAAGGAAGTATTCAAAATAAACCCAAGGGATTGGTGGAGAAGAATCAAGTTCACAACCTTGAGAAAGTACTTTGAAAAAAAGTACCTCGGGATTAATTTTCCTACAAAGCGAGAGAATCACACAGTAATCATCGTGCACCTCTCACTCTCTCTACCACACACTTGGAAATTACAAGCAATTTTCAAGTCCTTGCCATTACAGGTCTTGCCTTCCAATTTCCGCTTTCGCCTGCAGAAAGAGAAGGGAGTTGCAAAGTCTGATGTAAACAAGAGATCATCTAGTTGGGCTTCTCGGGGTGCCGGGGGCAGGGTAGCCGGATTCCTTGTCTGGCTCAAGAAGGCCACTCTTCCCTTGGCTAGGAAAGAGTTGAGAACCCATCTGAGCCCTCCCCTGCTGCCCTGTCTCACTGGAGAATTCCAGAATGCCAGTAGGGCTTAAGTCCGGAGGAAGGTTTGGGCTTTGTGCTCCAGCTGCCAGTCCGCTTCCCTGTGGCCTTTGGCAAGCAAGTGGGACAAGCAAATACCACGTTGGCCTTTTGATCCTCCCTTCTGTGCTTGACCCTTGCCCAGGGCCTGCCTTTCCTTCTCCTGCTTCCCCTATCCCACCCTAAGAAGCAGAAGGAGAGATAGTGGTCCTGGTGTTTCCAACCC
>NW_027990664.1:0-201 GCF_054177405.1 Leptonychotes weddellii
GCTAAAAGTGATTTCCTCCAAGTAGAGACTGGAGCGCAGTAACTGTCTGGTGCTTCACAACGGCTCTGTAGGTGTTCAGGTATTGACGGTCTACAGAATGAGCTGGACACCTGGTAGTGGGTGAAGCCAGACACGGGACTTGGATGGCTCCACTGCATGGGGGATGGAAGCTCACTCTTTATCCTGCACAGGGGAATGAGG
>NW_027990665.1:0-201 GCF_054177405.1 Leptonychotes weddellii
CTTTTTTTTTTTTTTTAAAGATTTTATTTATTTATTTGACAGAGAGAGAGATAGCGAGAGCAGGAACACAAGCAGGGGGAGTGGGAGAGGGAGAAGCAGGCTTCCCGCCAAGCAGGGAGCCCGATGTGGGACTCGATCCCAGGACCCTGGGATCATGACCTGAGCCGAAGGCAGACGCTTAACGACTGAGCCACCCAGGCG
>NW_027990666.1:0-201 GCF_054177405.1 Leptonychotes weddellii
CTGGGTGGCTCAGTTGGTTAAGCGACTGCCTTCAGCTCAGGTCATGATCCCAGGGTCCTGGGATCGAGTCCCGCATCGGGCTCCCTGCTCTGCAGGGAGCCTGCTTCTCCCTCTCCCACTCCCCCTGCTTGTGTTCCCTCTCTCGCTGTGTCTCTCTCTGTCAAATAAATAAATAAAATCTTTAAAAAAAAAAAAAAAAGA
>NW_027990667.1:0-201 GCF_054177405.1 Leptonychotes weddellii
AACTTGAATTAGGGCAGGGATGGTGGGCAGGAGAGAAGGAGCAGATTTAATGACATGGTGTCTCCTCAATCTGGGCCTAGGAGGCTGTGGACTTCCCAGTAACAGGAAGTAAAAAAGATTGATTAGGAGGGGGGATACTGTGCCAGTTCTTGTATATACATATTTGCCCATTACTTGCTTTATGAATATCAACATCGTCTG
>NW_027990668.1:0-201 GCF_054177405.1 Leptonychotes weddellii
CCGTGGATGCCCTACCTCACTACCAAAGGCAGCAGTTTCAGAGCCTGTAAAACGATGATGCTGTGCCCATCTTTGTTAGCTCTCCACATCTAACATGCGCAGGGAGCCCGATGCGGGACTCGATCCCAGGACCCTGGGATCATGACCTGAGCTGAAGGCAGATGCATTAATGGACTGAGCCACCCAGGCATCCCATGTCTG
>NW_027990669.1:0-201 GCF_054177405.1 Leptonychotes weddellii
CCCAGCAAGCAGGGTCTGAGCAAGGAAGACTTACCTTCCAGCCCCTCCACCAAATGAAAGGCCAGCAGAGTTCATTCCCGCCAGCACAAAGTAGCCCTGAACTGAAGGAGACTCGCCCATGATGCACCTCATGTCTGGGGTGAAGGTCTCGGGGCAGTTCACCAACTTCAGGATCTCCAGAGTCTCCAGGTCTGGCATGCG
>NW_027990670.1:0-201 GCF_054177405.1 Leptonychotes weddellii
ACCCCTAGAGAGTGTTCTGGCAGGCTTCTAAATGTGTACATTAAATTAAATGCTTGCCCCTCAGGCCTATGTTTTTTTTTTTTATTCTTATGTTAATTCCCATACATTACATCATTAGTTCTAGATAAAGAGTTCCATGATTCATTGTTCGTGCACAACACCCAGTGCTCCATGCAGAACGTGCCCTCCTCAATACCCATC
>NW_027990671.1:0-201 GCF_054177405.1 Leptonychotes weddellii
TAAAGAAGAATTAATACCTATTCTTCTGAAACTGTTCCAAAAAATAGAAATGGAAGGAAAACTTCCAAACTCATTTTATGAGGCCAGCATTACCTTGATCCCAAAACCAGACAAAGACCCCATCAAAAAGGAGAATTACAGACCAATATCCCTGATGAACATGGATGCAAAAATTCTCACCAAAATACTAGCCAATAGGAT
>NW_027990672.1:0-201 GCF_054177405.1 Leptonychotes weddellii
TTTTTTTTTTTTAAAGATTTTATTTATTTATTTGACAGAGAGAGACACAGCGAGAGAGGGAACACAAGCAGGGGGAGTGGGAGAGGGAGAAGCAGGCTTCCCGCCGAGCAGGGAGCCCGATGTGGGATTCGATCCCAGGACCCTGGGATCATGACCTGAGCTGAAGGTAGTCGCTTAACCGACTGAGCCACCCAGGCCCCC
>NW_027990673.1:0-201 GCF_054177405.1 Leptonychotes weddellii
TCTTTTTTTTTTTTTTTAAAGATTTTATTTATTTATTTGAGAGAGAGAGAATGAGAGAGAGCGAGTACATGAGAGGGGGGAGGGTCAGAGGGAGAAGCAGACTCCCCGCCGAGCAGGGAGCCCGATGCGGGACTCGATCCAGGGACTCCAGGATCATGACCTGAGCCGAAGGCAGTCGCTTAACCAACTGAGCCACCCAGG
>NW_027990674.1:0-1039 GCF_054177405.1 Leptonychotes weddellii
GAAACAGTAAAGGAACTCCCCCCTTGATGATAAACCCGCTTGCTTGAAATTCCAGAAGGCATGCACTTGCTTTGGATATCTTCTGCACAACCACGAGAATATAGGAACAAGTGTTCATAAATTAAGAATTTCTCCAGTTGGAAATAGAGTGCAAATAGGAAGCAGAAACTGGGATTGAGATGAGATGAAAACAGAAGCTTAGCATGACAGGTTTTCTATGAAGCAGCCGAGGAAGAGTCACACTGAGCTTAGTTACCTCCACACTTTGGGTGATATCAGGGAGGGGACATAGATGTGCACAGAGACAGGAAAACACAAAGGCCAATACATTCTTCTCTTTGGGGACAAACCATAATAGGAAGCATGATTTTTCAGATAAGCTAAGGCAACAAAAGAATCGCAGGAACAAGCCAGGTGTGCCTGGAACTTCTCCTCAGTTATAATAAAACCCAGAAAGGTGCCTAAAGAGTTTTCAACATGGTTTCCTTCTCAAGTACTCATATTCCTCTAAGCTCTAAAATGAGTATAATAGCTAGGAAGTAGGGATTAATGCATCTAAGTGATAGAACAAAAACTATGAACATACTGATGGAGAACCCAAAGCAGAAGGAAAAAAGAGATCACAACAGGGTACATCTTATCTGAAAACAGGGCAAAAGTTTTTTTGTTTTTTTTTTAAGACTTCTTTGAAACATGTTTCAGAGTGAAATTCTAAAAAGTGGAATTCTAGTAATGGAAAATTCTAATTATGAATTGATTTTAGAATGCCAACTGCTACTAATTTATTTTGCATACAATATAATTAATATACTTGCTGTGTACTGAATCTTGTAAATGGTTTTTTCATGAACATGAAAAATAGGTTTTCTCATGATGTCAGCTACTCTACTTCTATTTTTGCCCAAAGTCTTACAGCCCTTCACCTGTAATTTTACCCACCAAGGGGGATTTGAGGAAATTAATCTTCCTTTGAGGCACCTGGATTAGCTCTGTGTCTAGGATAATTATTATCATTTCCAGGCTTTCATTTGCTTATCTG
>NW_027990675.1:0-201 GCF_054177405.1 Leptonychotes weddellii
CGGTGTTGGATGAGCCTCTTTCGAAGGTGACGCTCTAGTTTTGTTCGAAGCTCATCAGTGAGAGGAAACTGCCCAGGAAGGATAGAGATTGCAACACGGGCCTGGGAGGCCCGGTGATTAAGAGAAGGGTTAGGAGCTGAAGGACAGAAGTCCTCCTGGGATCTTTGGACAACAGCGGGTAAACCCCACACAGTTTCCTCT
>NW_027990676.1:0-201 GCF_054177405.1 Leptonychotes weddellii
TTTTTTTTTTTTTTTAAAGATTTTATTTATTTATTTGAGACAGAGAGAATGAGAGACAGAGAGCATGAGAGGGAGGAGGGTCAGAGGGAGAAGCAGACTCCCTGCCGAGCAGGGAGCCCAATGCGGGACTCGATCCCGGGACTCCAGGATCATGACCTGAGCCGAAGGCAGTCGCTTAACCAACTGAGCCACCCAGGCGCC
>NW_027990677.1:0-201 GCF_054177405.1 Leptonychotes weddellii
GCTATAGCCTTGCTAAAGACCCTAACAGCCGCAAGTCAACCAAACCTCAGTTAGCTACCTTGCTCGAAATACGCGAACAAATAACCTTAGCACAACAAGCACATCAGCTAACGGGAGCGGTACATGGTGCAGCAACCTTTTATAAAGGACAGCTTAAGTTATTTGAAGATGTTGGTCGCCATAATGCTTTAGACAAATTGG
>NW_027990678.1:0-201 GCF_054177405.1 Leptonychotes weddellii
TCATTAGTTTTAGATGTAGTGTTCCATGATTCATTGTTTGTGCATAACACCCAGTGCTCCATGCAGAATGTGCCCTCCTCAATACCCATCACCAGGCTAACCCATCCTCCCACCCCCCTCCCCTCTAGAACCCTCAGTTTGTTTTTCAGAGTCCATCGTCTCTCATGGTTCGTCTACCCCTCCGATTTCCCCCCCTTCATT
>NW_027990679.1:0-201 GCF_054177405.1 Leptonychotes weddellii
TCAGCACTTCAATTTTCCAAAGATTTGCAGTTTGAATTAAAAATTTGACGTGCATTGAAAATAAGGTACTTAGTCCTCAGGGTGCTGCCCCAGGACACCTACTTTCCTGACTCCACACACTGTTCTTAGGTGTCTTCATCTACACTGTTTTGCTCTTCGTGGGGATTACCCAAATCCTTATCTCCTGCTCAGACTTCTCGC
>NW_027990680.1:0-201 GCF_054177405.1 Leptonychotes weddellii
TCTTTTTTTTTTTTAAAGATTTTATTTATTTATTTGAGACAGAGAGAATGAGAGACAGAGAGCATGAGAGGGAGGAGGGTCAGAGGGAGAAGCAGACTCCCCGCCGAGCAGGGAGCCCGATGCGGGACTCGATCCCAGGACTCCAGGATCATGACCTGAGCCGAAGGCAGTTGCTTAACCAACTGAGCCACCCAGGCGCCC
>NW_027990681.1:0-201 GCF_054177405.1 Leptonychotes weddellii
CAGGGTTAGCCTGGTGGTGGGTATTGAGGAGGGCACATTCTGCATGGAGCACTGGGTGTTATGCACAAACAATGAATCATGGAACACTACATCTAAAACTAATGATGTAATGTATGGGGATTAACATAAGAAGAAAAAAAATTTACTTGTTGAATCATAATTGTCAACAATATTAACTAGGATTATATAATTATAATATAT
>NW_027990682.1:0-201 GCF_054177405.1 Leptonychotes weddellii
TCTAGATGAAGTGTTCCATGATTCATTGTTCGTGCACAACACCCAGTGCTCCATGCAGAACGTGCCCTCCTCAATACCCACCACCAGGCCAACCCATCCTCCCACCCCCCTCCCCTCTAGAACCCTCAGTTTGTTTTTCAGAGTCCATCTTCTCTCATGGTTCGTCCACCCCTCCGATTTCCCCCGCTTCATTCCTCCCCT
>NW_027990683.1:0-201 GCF_054177405.1 Leptonychotes weddellii
TGTAGGGTGCCTGGGTGGCTCAGTTGGTTAAGCAACTGCCTTCGGCTCAGGTCATGATCCTGGAGTCCCGGGATCGAGTCCCGCATCGGGCTCCCTGCTCAGCGAGGAGCCTGCTTCTCCCTCTGACCCTCCCCCCTCTCATGTACTCTCTCTCATTCTCGCTCTCTCAAATAAATAAATAAAATCTTTAAAAAAAAAAAA
>NW_027990684.1:0-201 GCF_054177405.1 Leptonychotes weddellii
GAAGACAACCTGAGTCCTTGAACATCTGGCCTGGTAAGAGTGACTTTAGGCCTGTATCTGCAGGCCCCGCTGCATCAGTCTGACCAGGTAATTTATGCTAACAGTGTGACTCACAGAGAATGGTGGGTTTTGTATGCCTGAGGCTCTGAGCCACACCGTACGTTTGCCTTCTGCGATCCCACCGAGTATCTACGGTCAGTC
>NW_027990685.1:0-1039 GCF_054177405.1 Leptonychotes weddellii
CTGAAATGCCACTGAACTCAGCGCCACTGAACTGAAATGCCACTGAACTCAGCGCCACTGAACTGAAATGCCACTGAACTCAGCGCCACTGAACTGAAATGCCACTGAACTCAGTGCCACTGAACTGAAATGCCACTGAACTCAGCGCCACTGAACTGGACACTCAGAAATGGTGCAAATGGTAAATAGTATGTGTGTTTTACCACACTACAAGGAAAGTATGTGCTAAGCCCCAAACTGAATCTGCATGTTAAGAATTTACTGAACCACAAAATTTTAAACATGATGTTTTTTAGATAAAAAAAAGTCTAAGGAGTCCATAGACAGAAAAAACGATCATTGTGAGGGCATTGTACCCACTTCACGGTAGAACTTCAAAACATTCTCCAAAAGTTCCACTTGACTCAAGAGCTCTTATCAATAAATTGGCAAGAGCAAAGGTTGAGATGAAAACTGTTTCAGAAAACAAAAAGGATACATTTTTCAAAAAGTCAAGAGAAGCAAGGTCAACAGGAAAAACAACTTTCATCACATGCCATTAGAAAGATAACCACATTACTCAGGAAACGTGGCCCTGAAAGGAAAGTTACAAAATTATTTCTGAAGAATATGGCACCAGAAAGCAAGATTATTCAAGCATCATGGAAGTTAAAAAGAGGGCTGTCTACATGGGCATAAGGATCCTTTAACACGTAAGTGAGAGCACAGGACTAGTTAATTTGCAGTCTTGAGATAAACTTATTAACATGTGCCTATTCACACAAACTAAAAGAGCCCCGCTCATCTTCTAATTAATAAAGAACTCTGCAAATTTGTCATTTTAATGAAACAGAAACCATCAAAAAATACCACCTTAAAATTGCACAGAACAGAGGACACAAAAGATAACAGTAAGAGTGATTTTTTCTTCCCTTGAATAGTACAAAGTAGAGCTAGGAATAGATTAAACGAATCTTCTACCTCCTTTCCTTTATACATTAGACTGGCTACTTCCCTTCACCTCTTCCCCTACCCCAAATTCCATTCCAAAGGAAGTCAC
>NW_027990686.1:0-201 GCF_054177405.1 Leptonychotes weddellii
TCGAGGCCCTGCTCCGAGGCCCTGTTTGCTGTCAGAAGGGACTCAGCCCTCTCAGAGCCCGGGCCACCCCTGCCCCCTTGGCGGTGGACCAGTGGCCAGGCAGCCACGGAAGTGGCCGCAGCCTCTGTTGCCTCTTCAATATGGCAAGAGAGAAAACTCCAGACTGTGGATTCAGAGAAACGGAGCTGGCCTCCTCTAGTT
>NW_027990687.1:0-201 GCF_054177405.1 Leptonychotes weddellii
GGATTTCAGAGGAACTTCCGTTGGGAATCTTAGCAGACAAGAGCCTGCTCTTTACCTAATACCCTTCCTCCCCTCCCCCGCCCCAGCTTCTCAAGTTGGGCATTCCCATGCTCCCCTAGTTCAGGAGCTCATCCAAAATGAATCAGGATATCTACCAGTGGCATCTGGCCCTAGGACTTGCAGGGCTTAGGATGTAGTTTT
>NW_027990688.1:0-201 GCF_054177405.1 Leptonychotes weddellii
TAGGGCGCCTGGGTGGCTCAGTTGGTTAAGCGACTGCTTTCGGCTCAGGTCATGATCCTGGAGTCCCTGGATCGAGTCCCGCATCGGGCTCCCTGCTCGGCAGGGAGCCTGCTTCTCCCTCTGACCCTCCCCCCTCTCATGTGCTCTCTCTCTCTCTCATTCTCTCTGTCTCAAATAAATAAATAAAATCTTTAAAAAAAA
>NW_027990689.1:0-201 GCF_054177405.1 Leptonychotes weddellii
ACCCCATCCTACTCTGAGAAACCACAGGCTATGGTAGACCTCATAGAATCCCTCTTCCAGACTCATCGGCCAACCTGGGAAGACTGCCAACAGTTACTCCACACCCTGTTTAACACAGAGGAAAGGAGGAGAATAGTGAAAGGTGCATGGCAGTACCTGGAAGAACACGCATCAGAGGGAGTCATCAACCCTGCTGCCTGG
>NW_027990690.1:0-201 GCF_054177405.1 Leptonychotes weddellii
CGGGAGCCCATTAGACTGAGGTGATGTCTAATGCCTTGGTGGCCTAAGTAAGCAAACCAAGACCTAAGTTTCAAGGTTAAGAAATCAAAACCTGAGGAAAACCAATTACAAACAGCTAATTAGACCTTCCCAAATAAGGCAGCTGCCTAAGATACAGCCAATCAAATAATTTCCTTGCTTTGCTTCTGGGTCTTTTCTATA
>NW_027990691.1:0-201 GCF_054177405.1 Leptonychotes weddellii
ATTTTTTTTTCAGTATTTTTTATTTCTTTCCATCTTCTACAACATTCATTATACTTCTTTTTTATTATTATTATGTTATGTTAATCACCATACATCACATCATTAGTTTTTGGTGTAGTGTTCCATGATTCATTGTTTGCGTATAACACCCAGTGCTCCATGCAGAACGTGCCCTCTTTAATACCCATCACCAGGGTAACC
>NW_027990692.1:0-201 GCF_054177405.1 Leptonychotes weddellii
TTTTTATTCTTATGTTAATCCCCATACATTACATCATTAGTTTTAGATGAAGTGTTCCATGATTCATTGTTTGTGCATAACACCCAGTGCTCCATGCAGAATGTGCCCTCCTCAATACCCACCACCAGGCTAACCCATCCTCCCACCCCCCTCCCCTCCAGAACCCTGTTTGTTTTTCAGAGTCCATCGTCTCTCATGGTT
>NW_027990693.1:0-201 GCF_054177405.1 Leptonychotes weddellii
ATGGTCAGAGGGAGAAGCAGACTCCCCGCCGAGCAGGGAGCCCGATGCGGGACTCGATCCCGGGACTCCAGGATCATGACCTGAGCCGAAGGCAGTCGCCCAACCGACTGAGCCACCCAGGCGCCCGTCCCTTCACTTTATAAAAGTGGTGAGGAAGTACTGAGAAAGCTGACCAGCTAGCTAATACCACACTGTTGTCCG
>NW_027990694.1:0-201 GCF_054177405.1 Leptonychotes weddellii
TATGACTTTGGCCAACTTACTGCACCTTTTTTTTTTTTTAAGTTAACTCTATGCTCAATGTGGTCCATATATACAATGGAATATTACTCAGCCATCAGAAAAGATGAATACCCAACTTTTACATCAACATGGATGGGACTGGAGGAGATTATGCTAAGTGAAATAAGTCAAGCAGAGAAAGTCAATTATCATATGGTTTAA
>NW_027990695.1:0-201 GCF_054177405.1 Leptonychotes weddellii
TCTTTGCAGATGATATGATACTTTATGTGGAAAACCCAAAAGACTCCACCCCAAAACTGCTAGAACTCATACAGGAATTCAGTAAAGTGGCAGGATATAAAATCAATGCACAGAAATCAGTGGCATTCCTATACACCAACAACAAGACAGAAGAAAGAGAAATTAAGGAGTCGATCCCATTTACAATTGCACCCAAAACCA
>NW_027990696.1:0-1039 GCF_054177405.1 Leptonychotes weddellii
AAAAAAATAAAAAAAGTAAAAATACACGGAGGAAACCAACATATTAAGTCAACCTGGCCTATTTTCACATGAACTTAGCAAATACTAGTAACATCAGGGCATTCTGTCTGTCAGCACTTGAGTTCCATAAAGAATCTTAAAAAGAATCTCTCCATGATGGTAGACAGAAAACAGGTTTTTTTTTTTTTATTAAATATGTTTTAAACCAGATTGTGATACCCATCACAGACAATCCACAGCAAGATTGCAAAGACAGAAGGAATCTCACCTTCTCATAGCCAGGCAATGAAAACCCAGGGCATCAAGATAAACTACAATTGGTCCTCAAGCAAGAAGACTTAATACACATAGTTCATCTTAAGTTCACCTGGTAATTGGGATCACCACTTATGTTTCCTAATTGCCTTTACCCAAAGGAAAAAATCATTTTTATAAATAACATTGAAAGTAATGACCAATTTTTCCAAAAAATAAAATTGGCAATTTTTAAATTACATTAAAAGACTCAAAAACCAAAATGAGAAATGGAAAAATACGATACTACAGAAATACATAGTGTGTTAACAGATAATTTTATACTAACAAAGAATAACTTAGAAAAAAAAAAACAACAACAGATAATTCCTACGAAAACACACAAGTTACCAAGATTGAATCCCAAATTTTGAATCCAAGATATAGGAAGTCTTCTATAGACCAATAGCAAGAATGAAAGTTGAATTAGGAATAAAAAATCTGGGGCACCTGGGTGGCTTAGTTGGTTGAGTGTCTGGCTTTGGCTTGGGTCCTGATCTTGGGGTCCTAGGATTGAGCCCCACATCAGGCTCTCTGCTTAATGGAGAGTCTGCTTCTCCCTCTCCCTCTGTGTTCCCACTTTTTAATAAATTATCAAAAAAAAAAAATCTCCCAGCACAGAAAAGCCCAAGGCCATATGGTTTTGTTGGTAATTCTACCAAACATTTAAAAAAATTAATGACAATATTTATCAAAATCTTACAAAAAATGGGAAAGAGGGAACACATTCAAAATTACTTCATGA
>NW_027990697.1:0-201 GCF_054177405.1 Leptonychotes weddellii
TATTCTTTTTTTTTTTTTTTTTAAAGATTTTATTTATTTATTTGAGACAGAGAGAATGAGAGACAGAGAGCATGAGAGGGAGGAGGGTCAGAGGGAGAAGCAGACTCCCTGCCGAGCAGGGAGCCCGATGCGGGACTCGATCCCGGGACTCCAGGATCATGACCTGAGCCGAAGGCAGTCGCTTAACCAACTGAGCCACCC
>NW_027990698.1:0-201 GCF_054177405.1 Leptonychotes weddellii
TTTTTTTTTTTTTTAAAGATTTTATTTATTTATTTGAGAGAGAGAGAATGAGAGACAGAGAGCATGAGAGGGAGGAGGGTCAGAGGGAGAAGCAGACTCCCTGCCAAACAGGGAGCCCGATGCGGGACTCGATCCCGGGACTCCAGGATCATGACCTGAGCCGAAGGCAGTCGCTTAACCAACTGAGCCACCCAGGCGCCC
>NW_027990699.1:0-201 GCF_054177405.1 Leptonychotes weddellii
ATCTGAAGCCCGGGGTTTTGTAAGTCGGAGCTGTGTCAGCCTTATGCTCTTTAGAACAGACATCAAGGACTGGATAAAGAAGATGTGGTATATATACACAATGGAATATTATGCAGCCATCAAAAGGAATGAGATCTTGCCATTTGCAACGACGTGGATGGAACTGGAGGGTATTATGTTGAGTGAAATAAGTCAAACATA
>NW_027990700.1:0-201 GCF_054177405.1 Leptonychotes weddellii
TTGGGCACCTGGGTGGCTCAGTTGGTTAAGCGACTGCCTTCGGCTCAGGTCATGATCCTGGAGTCCCGGGATCGAGTCCCGCATCGGGCTCCCTGCTCGGCAGGGAGTCTGCTTCTCCCTCTGACCCTCCTCCCTCTCATGCTCTCTGTCTCTCATTCTCTCTGTCTCAAATAAATAAATAAAATCTTTAAAAAAAAAAAA
>NW_027990701.1:0-201 GCF_054177405.1 Leptonychotes weddellii
TCTTTTTTTTTTTTTAAAGATTTTATTTATTTATTTGAGAGAGAGAGAATGAGAGACAGAGAGCATGAGAGGGAGGAGGGTCAGAGGGAGAAGCAGACTCCCTGCTGAGCAGGGAGCCCGATGCGGGACTCGATCCCGGGACTCCAGGATCATGACCTGAGCCGAAGGCAGTCGCTTAACCAACTGAGCCACCCAGGCGCC
>NW_027990702.1:0-201 GCF_054177405.1 Leptonychotes weddellii
CCTGGGTGGCTCAGTTGGTTAAGCGACTGCCTTCAGCTCAGGTCATGATCCCAGGGTCCTGGGATCGAGCCCCGCATCGGGCTCCCTGCTCGGCGGGAAGCCTGCTTCTCCCTCTCCCACTCCCCCTGCTTGTGTTCCCTCTCTCGCTGTGTCTCTCTCTGTCAAATAAATAAATAAAATCTTTAAAAAAAAAAAAAAAAA
>NW_027990703.1:0-201 GCF_054177405.1 Leptonychotes weddellii
CGCTGGGTGTTATATGCAAACAATGAATCATGGAACACTACATCAAAAACTAATGATGTAATGTATGGTGACTAACATAACATAATCATAATGAAAAAAAAAAGCTCTGGCATTCAACATCCTTCATCAAAGGGTCTCCCCCCACCCAGTCATCTAGAGTCATGGACCCTCCAAAACTTCTTCATTGCTCCCGTCACATCC
>NW_027990704.1:0-201 GCF_054177405.1 Leptonychotes weddellii
TATTGATACTAAATGTTTTGAGGATAAAGTTAACAAAAACCAAATGAAATAAAGGTACCTAAACATTTGGATCCTTAAAGGATAAATATTAAAAGTTAAAAAATGGAGGGGTGCCTAGGTGGCTCAATCAGTTAAGTGTCCAACTCCTGATTTTGGCTCAGGTTATGATCTCAGGGTCATGAGATCGAGCCCCATATTGTG
>NW_027990705.1:0-201 GCF_054177405.1 Leptonychotes weddellii
TTTTTTTTTTTTTTTAAGATTTTATTTATTTATTTGAGAGAGAGAGAATGAGAGACAGAGAGCAGGAGAGGGAGGAGGGTCAGAGGGAGAAGCAGGCTCCCCGCCGAGCAGGGAGCCCGATGCGGGACTCGATCCCGGGACTCCAGGATCATGACCTGAGCCGAAGGCAGTCGCTTAACCGACTGAGCCACCCAGGCGCCC
>NW_027990706.1:0-201 GCF_054177405.1 Leptonychotes weddellii
TCTTTTTTTTTTTTTTAAAGATTTTATTTATTTATTTGAGAGAGAGAGAATGAGAGACAGAGAGCATGAGAGGGAGGAGGGTCAGAGGGAGAAGCAGACTCCCTGCCGAGCAGGGAGCCCGATGCGGGACTCGATCCAGGGACTCCAGGATCATGACCTGAGCCGAAGGCAGTCGCTTAACCAACTGAGCCACCCAGGCAC
>NW_027990707.1:0-12195 GCF_054177405.1 Leptonychotes weddellii
GGCATCGAGGACGTCACGAGGCTGGTCGGCCTGGGCGGGACCCAGGGCGTGTAAGTGCGATTGCAGCTGCTGCAGAACTCTGAGCAGGTAACAGCAGAGATGATGTGGCTGCAAATACAGGCCGGGGCTCACAGAGAGGAGCAACTCATTCACTGATGAGGAGGTTACATTTCCCAGTCCATGGAGGCGGGACCCAATAATTATGACTGTCTTCTCTGAGCATGCTGGTGAACTGCTAACAATTTCTAAAATTCTACACTTTGATCCAGAATAATAATAATAAAAAACGCTTTTGATCTAGAAGCAAATAAAAATTTAAACCTAATTGGGCTTTCTTCACCAGAACTGCAGTAAGTGCCCAGGGGCCTTGCGGTGCAAACTATATTCAAGATTCCATAAATCACCTAATCTCCTTATTCCAAAGAAGAAAAAGAATGACAAGTCCCAAGAGCCCCCAGCAAAGCAGATGGAGTATGAGGGGGTCTGAACGAGAGGGCATTTTTGTGGGTTCTTCCTTAATCCTTCATTTTGTATCACCAGATACACTGTCGCGAAAGCTATCAGCTCTATCCTGGAAAGCTTAAGGAAAATGAAAACAAGCAGAAGGTTGTATCTTCCTGTTGGTTATGCCGAGAAGTAGGAGGGAGTAAGACGCAGGCAAGCGAGTGGGAGGCGGATAACAGATCAGTTACTAACACCTGCGGAGCTTTACCATTTGCCTGATGGGGTCCTGCCTGCTGATGAGAGCCGGGACCCTCCAAGTGAGAACAGATGAGGCTGGCTAAAAGCGGTGCCATCTTGTCAATGCTGTGAGACATCCATAAAGATTGTTCCCGCTCTGAGAGTAGGTATGTGTTTCTCCTGAGCAGGAATCCCACAGTTTCCTTTAATTTCTGAATGTAGACCCAAGACGAGGAAAGTCAGTCTGACATTCACCCAGGACTGGGAGCAGTTACAGATGGTAAGGTCGTCTCTTCACTCGGAGAGGCAAATGCTTAGTGGAAAGAACCTCTGTTTTTCATTTTCTTTCTCTTTTTTCAGAAAGAAGTCACCTCACAGTAGCTTCAAAACTAGTTTTATGAGGGAATACAGAATGAAAGAAGGGACAGTTAGATAAAATGTCACCAACGAAAACTCGAGAGTGGTACCTTCTGCACTCACACCCAGTCCTCAGAATACATCAAGAAGAGAGACGAGGGGCATGATGCATCATGGCCCAGGGGACGGGAGTTAGGGAAAAGCTATCAAGGTTAACAGGGCCCGCGAGCCTTCCAGGGGATCCGCTCTACTGGCCTTTCTCACTACACGGGGAAGCAGAGCCCGCCATCTACCTATAAAATTAGACACCAAGCTTACCTCAGCCACCTTTGTGAGAGACAGAGGCTCAGAAGTAGCATCTGAGGGGCAGGAGGCTTGGCTGGGAGGAAAGAGAGGCAGGGGCTCCTGTGGCTGGATCAGCAGGAAGAGGCGCCCAATTACAAGATTGACAGGGAAGAGGAGGACAGCAGTTTGGACGCTGATGATCAGCTGGGACCAGGTCACAGGAAATGGACCCACTGGAAGAAGAGCATTACATCAACCTTCATCCTCAAGAGCTGAAGTCATCTCAGTCATTCCTCTCCCAGGTTTAGGTATTTATTTGGCAATTTAACCATGGTTATCTAAAGATAGGACATTATCATGGACATTATCTAGGGATAGGACATCTAAGGATAGGACCGATGTGTTCCCAAGGCTGCCTCACTCAATGAATGAATGAATGAATGAATGAATGAAGGAGGGTGCACTAAAGTAAAAGGATTACACACCACAAACACCACACGTTAGGATCCTCCATACCTTGCTCATCTCTCTCGGCTCTGGTGCTGCTTCTCCAGAACATAAGGTTGACGACCATGGTGCACAGAAACAATGTCATGCAGCAAGTAAGCCTCTGGACTCTTGTAAACCGGTTCCAGGGATGCCGAGTTAGCACTGAGAGCCACAGATAATCCTGGGTGAGCTTTTCTACAATGATGGAGGAGAACAGGTGTCTAAGAAGATAAATTAGAACAGGACAGACGTGAGTTTTCATCCTGACAGTGTCCTGGACGAAGATGTGGTTTGCCCAACAACAAGCTCACAGCAACAACTCAGCCACTATCCAAAACCTCTATAAAGATGCTGTCAAAGGACCTGGCAACGTGATTCTTTTGTGATTTTAGGACACAAGGTTTCTGAGGATAAGGTTAATTTATATTGTATGAAAGTTTAATATTAAAAACTGTTTTTTTAAGCTTTCTAAGAGTTTTGATAAATCTTTTGCTCAACAAAAGTTTGCATCAGGCTTCCACTCAAGATAGTTTGGTAAATTCACACGTTGAGCACCTGCTCTACTCCAAATGTGGAGGAACTAGCAATAAGATACAAAAAGAAAGAATAAAACATATTGGCTGGGCTTAAAAACAGGATAAATATATCTGAGGAGGAGAAATGGAATTAAAAACAAAACAAAACAAAACAAAACACGAACAGAGCTGCAGAGACCTGCAGAACACCACCATTTCCCACCAATACCTAAAGGAAAAGAGTTCTTTCTTTGAGACTGGCATGAAGACCCGGTCATGCTCGTGCTCTCCGAGGTCCACGGCCAGCCAACAATTGCATATGAAGTACCATTTCCTTTTACCTGCCATGTCACTGACAATGACCTGGTTTACATACCTACCGTAAAATGAAGATAAGTATGTTAGGGGGGTGGGCACAACCTGTTGCTGTAATAAGAAGTAATCTTGTGCTGTCAGTAAATGGATTCTTTTCATTGTGAGGCCAGAACTAAAGAGACAAGAGCCGATCCAATTTTTCCCTTCCCGACCTCTAAGGGAATTCATGTATCAAAACCAGAAGGCAGACTTCTATCACTTAGCAACGCTCCAGTGTGTGTATGTATCCCTTCTGTCCTTGTTCAAATGTGCCAGTGCCCTGCCACCTCTTTAAGGAGCCCATCTGCCTCTGTCGTCTGTCACCAGGGCCTGAGGGGCCATCCCTGGGGGTGGGGAGTGGTCTTCAACATTCATATTAATGACATCTCATCCTGTTGGGGTCTGTAAACTGTACAGTTCAATACATTTCGAGGAATGTAAACACTGTGTAAGTACCACCACCATCAAATTATCACCCCAAAAAGTTCCCTGTGCCCCTTTCTAGTCAGCCCCCTTGAGGCTCACCCTGGCCCCAGGTACCACTGATCTGCTTTCTGTCTCTTAGATTAGTTTGCTTTTTTTAGAATTTCATGTATGTGGATTCATACTTTTGTGTCTGGCTTCTTTCACTCCGTATAATGTTTCTGAGATTCATCCACATCACTGTGTGTATCAGAAGACTGTTCTTTTTGTTGGTGGGTAGTATTTCTTTGAATGAACACGCTAACATTTGTTTCTTCATTCACCTGATGGACATTCATGCTGTTTCTAGTTTGGGATTACTATTAACAAAGCTGCTATGAACGTATGTGTGTAAGTCTTGGAAAGGACATGCGTTTTCATTTATCTTGGGTGAATACCTAGGAGTGGAATTTCTGGGTCATATGGTAAATGTCTCCCTAACTTCATGAGCCCTGCCAAACCGTCTGTTCACGTGGCTGCACCGTTGTGCGTGCCCACCCGTGGTGCGTGAGTTCCAGTGGCCCCCAACTTCACCCACACTCGATTTTGTCAGACTTTATTCTAGTCATTCTAGACTAGATGTTCGGTGCTCTCACTGTGGTTTTAATTTGCATTTCTTGAGGACTAGCAACGTTACGTATCTCTTCAGGTGCCCATTCACATTACTCAGCTTTACAAATCAAGCTGGAATGATAGTGCACAAGTGCTTTGCAGATGCCTGAACAGAGGGGAAGTGGCAAGCAAATGCTTAGACTTGACTGGCCTAGTGGGCTCGCGTGGCAGGGAGAGACTTGTGTTGCTAACGGTTTCAGGCAGGCTGCAGACTCTTTGCAGGTGGGCAACACTCAGCAACTGACTTGTCTGAGTCCCTGGGCCTTAGACCTTTGATTCCATGCCATTCTTTTTTCCTAACCCCAACCAATCATCTTGATCCTCAGTTAATGTCATCATGACTCTCTCCACGCACCTCCCCTCGTTCTGAGTGTGGCGGCAGGAAGAACAGAATCACGTGGACTTCACACATGTCAGATTCACCGGCTCATCGCTGACCCTTTCCCTCGCAAGCCCCCTGGGCCCGTCCCATATCATGATTCTGCCTTCCCTTCCCCTCTTCTGAAGCTCTTAATTTTGACCCGAAGTATATTTAGTAAATAGTCATTTATTAAATTTACTCTTTAAAGATATTTTTCGGGGGGTGCCTGGGTGGCTCAGTCGTTAAGCTTTATCTGCCTTTGGCTCGGGTCGTGATCCCAGGGTCCTGGGATAGAGCCCCGCAGCGGGCTCCCTGCTCCTCGGGAAGTCTGCTTCTCCCTCTCCCACTCCCCCTGCTTGTGTTCCCTCTCTCGCTGTGTCTCTCTCTGTCAAATAAATAAATAAAAATCTTAAAAAAAAAAAAAAGATATTTTTCGGGGCGTCTGGGTGGCTCAGTCGGTTGGGCGTCTGCTTTCAGCTCAGGTCATGATCCCAGGGTTTAGGATCGAGTCCCACATCAGGCTCCCTGATCAGCGGGGAGTCTGCTTCTCCCTCTCCTTCTGCTCCTCCCCTTGCTTGTGTTCTCTCTGTCTCTCACTTGCTCACTCTTTCTCTCAAATAAATAAATAACATCTTTAAAAAAAAAAAAAGATATTTTTCATGTTTAGAGATACTTCCTTTTCTTTTTTTAAAAGATGTTATTTAATTGACAGAGAAAGTGAGAGAGGGAACACAAGCAGGGGAAGTGGGAGAGGGAGAAGCAGGCTTCCTGCTGAGCAGGGAACCCGATGCGGGGCTCGATCCTAGGACCCTGGGATCATGACCTGAGCCGAAGGCAGATGCTTAACGACTGAGCCACCCAGGTGCCCTAGAGATACTTCTCATTTATAATACTTTGGGCAGTCAATTGTTGTTATTTGCTCTCTACAATCATGACAACATTAAATGAAAATAAAAGAAAAAATCATCTATCACTTTACCAGCCACACAAAATCATATTGTTAATTTTCCCGTTTTTCTCCAGGGTTTCCCCTTTGTAGATGCTTTGAAATTTAAATCTACTAGTCATTTGTTACGATTTAGCCCAAAGTGTTATTGTTCTGCGTTGTGGCAGCATGCTGGTCTCACCCCAGACTGGGGGGTCCACAGAGAAGGAAGGACAGAGCCACCGGACACAGGTACTTACCAAGAAGGACTGGCCCCCGAGTTGTCGTGCCAGAGCCGCAGGCCATGCAGCTCCCCCAGGGAAGACTGGGTGTGAGGAGGAAGATGTCCAGTCCCCCTTGCTCAAAGACTGTCTTTTGAGGGTCACAAAGGTGATGGGGCTCACTCCGTCCGTCTGATCCATAAAGGGTGATAACCATCTAAAACACCACAAGGAAAGATAAAATGCAGGACGTTCTAACAGGATCCTTTGGGTTTATCCCTAAGGGGAAAGAGGGAGACAGAGAGGACTGTACTGGGATGAAGTCTCTGGGGGGCTGCAAAAGTACAGCGGGCCGTGCAGACGTACAGTTTGGAACTAGGACCCGCGCTCCTAACGTGCTCCCGGTGACCCGGGGCGTCACCAGGTCACAGCGCATCTCGTGTGCTGGAAGACGCAAGGCAAGAAGCGAAGAGCATTCATTTCACAAGCCTTAGCTGTTGTGGCAGCCTTTCTCCAATAGCCAGTGGAGACCTGAATAAGGTAGTGAAACTGACAGCTGGGGTCATTATCGGCCAGGACAGTGACCTTCACCTGTAGGAAAAGCAGAACCAAGGAGGATCTTCACCTAAAAAGCAGGAGGATGCACGGCTCCAGCTTTGGCAACTCGATGGAAAGCAAGGGTGACTGGCGGGTGGTAGGTAAACAAGCTGACCTAAGTGACGGAACAGGGGTGAGGGCTGGAAGGCCCGGCTTTATGCCTCTAAAATGAAATAGTCACTGAATCCACTGATCAAGTCTTGGGCTTCGAAATCCTTCCACTTCCCTCGCACCCAGGGAGGGTTACTGCACAACACAGAGGATACCTAGTTAAATGTGAATCTCAGATAAACTATGAATCATTGGGGAGCACATTTATACTAAAAGTGCATTCATTATTTATATGAAATTCAAATTTAACTGGGTGTCCTGTTTTTATTTACTAAAACTGGCAACTCTACACCCACAGCAACAAAGAAATGGACGGCGTGTATTCTAGAATTTCCAAGGGTAAGAAAACATATGAATAAGAAAGCATACAATAGAAGCTAAGAAAAGACTGTCATCAGGGAGCCTGGGTGGCTCAGTCGGTTAAGCAACTGACACTTAGTTTCAGCTCAGGTCGTGATCTGAGGGTTACGAGATTGAGCCCCGAGTAAGACTCTGTACTCAGTGCAGAGTCTGCTTTAGTTTCTCTCTCCCTCTGTCCCTCCCCCTGTGCACGTGTGCTTTCTAAAATAAGTAAATAAATCCTTAGGAGGCTGTCATCAAGGGATTTTTTTGTTGTTGTTCAAAAAAGAGATTCCTTGTAGGTTTCTTATACATCGCAGTTATGTGAAATTACCATTTCACTTCCACGTAACTTTCATATCCAATGTATAAAGTGAGATAAACTTGCATTTGATTTTGGTTAAATTCTCTAGATGTTCCGGATGATTCCTAGCCTAAATGAATCACATGAGGGTTCAATCTCCACTAAAGGAAAAAAAAAAAAAAAAAAAAGGAGATAAAGTGTCAAGTTGCTAAGCCCTGAAACAAGACACTTGAAGAGAAATTTAAGGGGAAAAGTACCCCTTGAATTTCTACACCACCCAGTACCACACTACCAGCCTCTTCTGGTCAAGGGATTTTTCCAACTTGTTCAACACACTCAAGACACATGGAAAAGCTTCTGGAATCAACATCTTATCACCTTCTGCATGTCTGCTTGATCCTTTCTCCAAGCCCACACACATGTGAGTATATAGGATCCTAAAAGACTGACCAGCAAAGACACCCCAACAGGGTTGTTGGTCACGCGAAGGAACAGCTTGATCGTGTCTTTAATGTTCACCATCCGGGGCACAATGAAGAAGTTGCTGCCAAAGTAGGCCAGGCGGTTACAGAGACCCTGTGTCCTCAAAACTGTGCTCTGTGGCCCAACCTGTAATTAGAATGAAGACGTTGATTCTAACTGAGCAGAGTGCTAAGGAAGGGACAAACATAAAACACAAACACAGGCAATTCAGAGAGGGAAAAACGGTGTCTGGGATGCGTATTCACTGCTGGAGGTCGCGTACGCCGGGGTAAGCAGTGTGGAGAGCAAGCTGGCAGCCCCTGACTCCTGCCATTCCAGGTCTGAACACTGACCCCAGGGGAAGTTTGCACACGTGCAGGGGGACGTGAGAAAGAACGTTTCTGTCGGCTTTGTTCTTAACGAAAAATTCGGAAACGACCTACATGTATATGTCCAGTACCAGCAGAACAAACAAAGTAGAGAGCTACTCCTGTATACTGATGGGGGATACTCTATAGCAGTTAAAATGAATGAGTTAGAGCTGGATATAGCGACGTGCATAAATGCTAAGTGAAAAATACAAGTTAAAGGGGTGCCTGGGTGGCTCAGTCGGTTAAGCGTCTGACTTCGGCTCAGGTCATGATCTCAGGGTCCTGGGATTGAGCCCCATGTCGGGCTCCCTGCTCAGCAGGGAGTCTGCTTTTCCCTCTCCTACTCCCCCTGCTTGTGCTCTCTCTCTCTCCCCTTCTGTCAAATAAATAAATAAAATCTTTAAAAAAATACAAGTTAAAGAAGAATATGGTACAGATGGTGCCATTTACACAGAGACCAAAAGCATGCAAAACGACACTCCTGTATCTATGTTTGTCAGTCCCCCTCCTTGGAACAGAAGCTCACGAGGATGCTATCGTGTCCATCTCTGTAACTCTAGTTCTAGACGTGGGCCTGGCGCGTAAATGATGCCCAATAAACATGTGCTAGAAGAATGAGTACACATGCCAACTCAGGACGGTGGTCACCCTTTGGTGAGAGGGAGGACAAAAGACTAAGGGAGATACAGGGGCACCTGGGTGGCTCAGTTGGTTAAGGGTCTGACTCTTGATTTCGGCTCAAGTCACGATCTCAGGGTCGTGAGATCAAGGCCCATGTCAGGCTCCATGCTCAGAGGGGAGTCTGCATGAGATTCTGTCTCATGCTCTCTAAATAAATCTTTCCAAAAAAAAGACGGAGGGGATACATAAAGGGCTTTGATTATTCCTGAATGTTTTATTATTTTAAAAAATCTGAACTATTTTAAATAGAGCCAAATATTAACTTTGTAATAGAGCTGAACAGTGTTTAATGTTTTTATTATATTATCCCCTATAACTTTCCATATGTTATAACATTTCTTCATAAAAAATTTTTTTAAAAATATCACCAGGCAATCAAATGGCAGGTACCAATTCCACGTTTGATGGTGCAGATGGAAAGCTGAAAATATTGTCAGGATGACTGACTGCTTTCCATGACACAAGGTCAAATTCTGGGTGCGGGGCTATCTCTTGCCCTGGGAGGAACTCTCATCCTGCTCCCTGCAGCTCTGTTCCTTGCATGGGGTCCAAGCGCTGCACAGGGCTTCCAGGAGGCAGGAAACCCCCTGGTACCTTTTGTGAGCAGCGGGGTCACTGCTGGGTGAGTCTTGCTACTCAGAGTGCTGTCTCCATGTCTGGGAGCACTGGTATCACCTGGGAGCCTGTTAGAAAGGCAGAGCTAAGGTCCCACCCTGATTTACTGCAACAGAATCCGCCACTGAATAGGCTCCCAGGTAGAGGATTTGCTAGAGAGGCACCGCTCCAGATCTTCCAGAAATCACTGCTGAGGCCATGAATGGTGGCTCAGTCGGTTAAGCGTCTGCCTTCGGCTCAGGTCATGATTTCAGGGTCCTGGGATTGAGCCCCATGTCGGTTCAGTGCCTTCCAGAGCATCCTCTTTCCCCCTACTCCCATGTGAATGACCCCCTCTCAGCTCTTTGACGAACTGCCTCATGATTTCCAGAACCTTGCACCACAGTCTTTGTGCAACTGAACCAGGACTTAAATCAGATGGGATCGCACACATTCACCAGTGTGAAAATGCAGAGAGCCATTTTAAAGTGGGCCCACATCTGGAACTAGGTAACAATGTGAAGAGTCGCCACCTGGCCTGGAATGTACAAGAATCTGCTAGCTTATTTTTTAAGTTTTTATTTATCTGTCAGAGAGAAAAAGCAAGCACAAGCAGGGGGAGCGGCAGGCAGAAGGAGAAGCAGGCTCCCCGCTGAGCAGGAAGCCTGATGTGGGGCTCAATCCCAGGACATGGGGATCATAACCTGAGCTGAAGGCAGACACTTAACCGACTGAGCCACCCAGGCGCCTCTGCTAGCTTATTTTTAGAAAAGTTCTCTTTCATTGAGCAAGAAGTTTTCCTTTTACCCACAACATATTTAATACTTGCAGAACTTCTACATATTGCTTACTTCATCTGGAACTGTCCGATTCACCCTGGACTCATGTTTGAGAAAGAAATGACACATGAGGCCCAAGCCTGCTCCAAAGAGATGCACTCTCCTGGCCCTACCCACGGTCCTTCTCCTTTTTCCCAGGCTGACTTATTTCCCCTCCGATGAATTTTCTTTCTGGGCCCGCCCAAACGAGGTAAAAGCAGCTCTGCGTTTCATGCCAGCTCAGGCAGGAGAGAAAGAGGAAGTGGCGTGGCTTCTTACGTGGCATCCACCGCTCTTCCACGTGCTGTTGTGGCTGTCCCAGAAATAACACTGCGTGACGGCCATCACCACCGAGAACAGGGTGGGCGTCTGCTGGGCACTCTCCTGGCTCTTGTCCAAGGCAGATGTTAGGTGGTAGGTGCCGGTCCCATACTGCAGACTCTCTGGCGTCAGCACCCATGTATATTCCTCATCTGAGAACCAAGAACAGTGCTTAGTTGCCTTTCAAATGGGACAAAAGTACCGTGAGAACCTTCCTTATGAAGGATCTATTATTATCATTATTTTATTTTATAAATGGGGAAATGATTAAGCCTAGACTTACAAATGATTTTACTTTTTTTTAAGATTTGAGAGAGAGAGAGAGAGAGAGTGCATGAGCACACATGAACAGGAGGGGCAGAGGGAGAGGAAGAGAGAAGCTCAAGCAGAGAAACTCTGTGCTGAGCATGGAGCCCGACACGGGGCTCGATCCCACAACCCTGAGATCATGACCTGAGCTGAAACCAAGAGTCAGACGCTTAACTGACTGAGCCACCCAGGCGCCCCCCAAATGATTTTAAGGAAAATGACCAGTGATACAACCTGGGGCTCTGGATTACTCCTGTTCCAATAAGAAATCATATTTTTTTGATAAATGAAGATTTAGGTCTAATGAATCGGAATGTATTATGAGTTTTAGAAAAATGAAATCGTCACCCATCAAAATGAGTAGCTACAAGACCTAGCTAAGAAAAAAGGCCCAAGATGAAGCAAGGATGGGAAGAGAGCGGTTCCAGGAAAGAGCCCTGATTCCAGGCCCAGCTCTGTCACCAGGTGGCTGGGAAGGGCTAAGGAAAGTCCCACAATCTCCCTAGTTTTCTCACTTTCAAACAAGGACTCTGGACCAGAGGATGTCTAAGATCCCTTCCAGCTCCAACTGACATGATACTGGCAAGACTGGCAAGGAAAATGGGAGTGAATGCTCTGAATCGGGAGAGAGCCTATTGGTAGCCCCATAGTGAGAGATGCTGCTGCAGGTGCTCTAAGAACAAGAAGAGCCTAAAAGGCGACCATTCCTGTGTTAGTGAGGCCTACACGAGAGCCAGAAGCAGCCCGTTCAACCCAGACAGACCATAATAGGAGACTATAACATGATTTATCCATTCCGATGACTCCCCCGACCCCATTGTTTTAGATGCAAAGGGTAGCTCTGAAGACTTCCCAGTACTACATTTATTTATTTTTGTTGTTACTTTTAGAATAATTTTTTTATTTAAATTCAATTAACATATAATGTATTATTAGTTTCAGAGGTAGAGTTCAGTGATGCATCCGTCTTATATAACACCCAGTACTCATTACATCACACGCCCTCCTTAATGTCCATCACCCCTTTACCCACCCCCCACCCCCCAGTACTACTTTTGAAGTTGATATCCAGTGACTATGTTTTTTGGTCAAGTATATCTAGGCCCTGTCTATGTACCACAGGAATTCTTAGCTATTCTAAGCTACAATGTAGTCTGTCTGGTATTACACCAAGACTTACCGAGACATCTCTGTCCTTATCCAAATCTAAGATTAGACATAAAGTTTGAAATATAGATATAACCCACTGTGCTGGAATTTTACTTCTCAACATTATGGAAATTTTCAACCATACACAAAGTTGACTATTATACAGTGAGCACACAGATAATCACTGAATAGACTCTATAATTAACATTTTACTAAACTTGGAGCACCTGGCTGGCTCAGTCAGAAGAGCATGCGAGTCTTGATCTCAGGGTCATGAGTTTGAGCCCCACATGGGGTGTGAAGATTACTTAAATGAGTAAAACTTAAACAAAAAAAATTCTACTAAATTTGCTTATCACATATAAATCTTGATCCATTCAACAATTTATCTTTTTAAAAAATGCATTTCGTGGTCATATATAAATTATACATGTGAGGGGTGCCTGGGTGGCTCAGTCGTTAAGCGTCTGCCTTCGGCTCAGGTCATGCGCCCAGGATCCTGGGATCGAGCCCTGCATCGGGCTCCTTGCTCAGCGGGAAGCCTGCTTCTCCCTCTCCCACTCCCCCTGCTTGTGTTCCCTCTCTTGCTAGGTCTCTCTCTGTCAAATAAATAAATAAAATCTTAAAAAAAATTATACATGTGATAAAACTACATAGAACTAATAAACACACATACACGAGTGCATGGTTGCATGGTGAATCCAAATGAGGTCAACATATGGTATCAGTGTCATTTCCCAGTTAGGATATTGTGCTAGAGTTATGCAAGATGTCACCATTAGGATAAACTGGATGAAATGTATGAGATCTGTTTTATTTTTCACAATTGCATGAGAACCTACAGTTACCTCGAAATAAAGAGTAAAAAAAAAAAAAA
>NW_027990708.1:0-1039 GCF_054177405.1 Leptonychotes weddellii
TGAGGAGCCTGGGTAGAACTATTTAAAAATCATCTGATTTGTTCGCAGCCTTTTAAAACGTTCAGAGAAGAGAAGGCACTGATCTTTTGGAGAGAACAGATTGATGTTGGGGCCTAGGGCCGGCTGCACGGTGCTGGAGCTGAGAGGGTGCTGGCAAAGTAGCCCTGCATACTGGGGTTGGATGAGGGATTCCACCTGGCATTTCGTTCCCGTGTCCAAGAGAGTGAAAGTTCCCCTGAGCTGGCTGCTCTGGGAACCTTGTGGCGCTGAGACGGGAGAGGGGAGCTTTTGGCCCGCAGAAGCCCCACCCTGGTTCTTCCTAGGAAGACAGCAGCTATCTGAGAAGGAAACGTCATCCTTCTTTGCAAAGCAATTACATTGCAAAAGCAGAAATTAAGCAATTGTTACAAAGATCTCAGAGACCCAGAGACACCTCAGATATTTTGGGGTTTAAGGATTTGGTGCTCTTGGGCCCTGCGAGCCTCAGAAGCCGACCTGAGAAAACCAGGCTGTAGGGAAGAGTCCAGTGGCTTTGGAACACGGCACACAAGTAGAATAATGTACCAGAGAGGAAGGACACAGGGCAGGGGGCAGCAGGGTGGCGGTGGAGGCCGCAGTTACTCATTCATTTGGATGAATCCTCTAAACTATAATTAAGGAAGAATCTCTCCAACTTTGGAGTACACAGAACAATAAACAGCTGCCTGCTTTGATTAATAGCCAGAGCATCGCTGAATCTGTGCCCAGCAGCCGGGGCCCGCAGCAGTGTGCCATTGGGGAAGGCTCTCTCCACTGGGGCAGGCAAGCCTCTGGGCCTGCTAGAGCAGCACCTGCAGGCCGACGTGCATGGGGGCAGGAGCCGACCCTCTCATCAAATAGGTCGCGGAAACACCAAACTGAAAAAAAAAAAAAATGCAAAATTAAAATTCAGGAGGTACTCTGACTCGGGGCTTCTCAGAGCCCCACACCAAGCTGCCCGGGTTAGCCAGCGCTCTCTCTCCAAGAGAGGCGGAGACGCGGCCGCGATTATTCCCAGAAC
>NW_027990709.1:0-201 GCF_054177405.1 Leptonychotes weddellii
CAGTTCTTACAAAGAGGCTCCAGAGAGCTCCCTATTTCCTTCCTCCATGTGAGGACAGAGCAACATGACACCGTCTATAAACCAGGAAGCAGACTCTCACCATACACAAAATCGACCAGTGTCTTAGTCTTCCTGGCCTCCAGAGAAATAAGTATTTGTTGTTTATAGGCCACCCAGTTTATATTGCTTTTGTTATAGCGG
>NW_027990710.1:0-201 GCF_054177405.1 Leptonychotes weddellii
CTAAAAGATGTTGATGTGGGAGGAGAGCGCACAGGGAGCCCGGTATGGGTTACCAGGAAAAGGTAAACAAGGCTGTGATGCAGAATTAAGTTCGGGCCTTCTCCATGGACAAAACTGATTTAATCATCATTTAGTCATCCTTCTCTTTCTGGTATTGAGAGGGAGACACTTACAGATTGAGATCGCCTTTATAAATGTAAC
>NW_027990711.1:0-201 GCF_054177405.1 Leptonychotes weddellii
ACATTGAGATACCACCTTACACCAGTTAGAATGGCAAAAATTGACAAGGCAAGAAACAACAAATGTTGGAGAGGTTGTGGAGAAAGGGGAACCCTCTTACACTGTTGGTGGGAATGCAAGTTGGTACAGCCACTTTGGAAAACAGTGTGGAGGTGCCTCAAAAAATTAAAAATAGAGCTACCCTATGACCCAGCAATTGCA
>NW_027990712.1:0-201 GCF_054177405.1 Leptonychotes weddellii
CTCTCAGGAATTCAGCTGGATAGGGATCAAACCATTCTGAACACCTACAAACTCAACAGGAGATCAAAGAAAAGAAGAGCAACAACTCTCTCATCAGAAAAGCGACCACTTTCTGGAAGGTAGGACGTGCGGAGAAGTGAATCCGAGGCGATATTCGGGAGGATAGACGGCGGGGGAGGGGCCTCCGTCGGCCGCTTCTGG
>NW_027990713.1:0-201 GCF_054177405.1 Leptonychotes weddellii
TGAATCTCAGATCTGTACCTCTGAAACAAATAATGCAATATATGTTAAGAAAAAAAAAAGAAGAAGAAGGTAGCGGGAGGGGAAGAATGAAGCGGGGGAAATCGGAGGGGTGGACGAACCATGAGAGACGATGGACTCTGAAAAACAAACTGAGGGTTCTAGAGGGGAGGGGGGTGGGAGGATGGGTTGGCCTGGTGGTGG
>NW_027990714.1:0-201 GCF_054177405.1 Leptonychotes weddellii
CGCCTGGGTGGCTCAGTTGGTTAAGCGACTGCCTTCGGCTCAGGTCATGATCCTGGAGTCCCGGGATCGAGTCCCGCATCGGGCTCCCTGCTCGGCAGGGAGTCTGCTTCTCCCTCTGACCCTCCTCCCTCTCATGCTCTCTGTCTCTCATTCTCTCTCTCTCAAATAAATAAATAAAATCTTTAAAAAAAAAAAAAATTA
>NW_027990715.1:0-201 GCF_054177405.1 Leptonychotes weddellii
GGGGTGGGTATTGAGGAGGGCACGTTCTGCATGGAGCACTGGGTGTTATGCACAAACAATGAATCATGGAACACTTCATCTAAAACTAATGATGTAATGTATGGGGATTAACATAAGAATAAAAAAAAAAGAAATACATGTTCTCCCTCTTAACTTGACATCTCAGGACAGCAAGACCCAGGGAAGTTATAGGATGACTTG
>NW_027990716.1:0-201 GCF_054177405.1 Leptonychotes weddellii
TTTTTTTTTTTAAAGATTTTATTTATTTATTTGAGACAGAGAGAATGAGAGACAGAGAGCATGAGAGGGAGGAGGGTCAGAGGGAGAAGCAGACTCCCTGCCGAGCAGGGAGCCCGATGCAGGACTCGATCCCGGGACTCCAGGATCATGACCTGAGCCGAAGGCAGTCGCTTAACCAACTGAGCCACCCAGGCGCCCCAA
>NW_027990717.1:0-201 GCF_054177405.1 Leptonychotes weddellii
GAGACGATGGACTCTGAAAAACAAACTGAGGGTTCTAGAGGGGAGGGGGGTGGGAGGATGGGTTGGCCTGGTGGTGGGTATTGAGGAGGGCACGTTCTGCATGGAGCACTGGGTGTTATGCACAAACAATGAATCGTGGAACACTTCATCTAGAACTAATGATGTAATGTATGGGGATTAACATAAGAATAAAAAAAAATA
>NW_027990718.1:0-201 GCF_054177405.1 Leptonychotes weddellii
TATTTTTTTATTCTTATGTTAATCCCCATACATTACATCATTAGTTCTAGATGAAGTGTTCCATGATTCATTGTTTGTGCATAACACCCAGTGCTCCATGCAGAATGTGCCCTCCTCAATACCCACCACCAGGCTAACCCATCCTCCCACCCCCCTCCCCTCTAGAACCCTCAGTTTGTTTTTCAGAGTCCATCGTCTCTC
>NW_027990719.1:0-1039 GCF_054177405.1 Leptonychotes weddellii
GCTGTGCTGGGCACAGCATATTGCACTCTTGTAGAAGACAACTGACCTGTTGACCTTTGATTTTAAGGGTCTTAGGACTCCAGACTGGCCAGGGAGGGGGGAGGAAATTTAATCCCCACATAGGGGATAGCACCGATGTCCCCACTCCTCTGTCCCATGTCCCTGGTAGGCATTACTAATCAATCATAGCACCATTTTCTGCTGAGTCTGGTCTTGGCCACAGATTTCTTCCCAAGGCAGAGCTCCAGGTAGTCACCACCATTTAGCTGAGGTGGCGCATGAAATGAAGCACGTTTGCCATTCTCGTCCCAGGAAAATAAAACCGAACATTGATATTATGCTAAAACAAGTGGTACCAGCTAGGAAAGCTTAATGTCAAAGTTCCCAAGAAGGAAGTATTCAAAATAAACCCAAGGGATTGGTGGAGAAGAATCAAGTTCACAACCTTGAGAAAGTACTTTGAAAAAAAGTACCTCGGGATTAATTTTCCTACAAAGCGAGAGAATCACACAGTAATCATCGTGCACCTCTCACTCTCTCTACCACACACTTGGAAATTATAAGCAATTTTCAAGTCCTTGCCATTACAGGTCTTGCCTTCCAATTTCCGCTTTCGCCTGCAGAAAGAGAAGGGAGTTGCAAAGTCTGATGTAAACAAGAGATCATCTAGTTGGGCTTCTCGGGGTGCCGGGGGCAGGGTAGCCGGATTCCTTGTCTGGCTCAAGAAGGCCACTCTTCCCTTGGCTAGGAAAGAGTTGAGAACCCATCTGAGCCCTCCCCTGCTGCCCTGTCTCACTGGAGAATTCCAGAATGCCAGTAGGGCTTAAGTCCGGAGGAAGATTTGGGCTTTGTGCTCCAGCTGCCAGTCCGCTTCCCTGTGGCCTTTGGCAAGCAAGTGGGACAAGCAAATACCACGTTGGCCTTTTGATCCTCCCTTCTGTGCTTGACCCTTGCCCAGGGCCTGCCTTTCCTTCTCCTGCTTCCCCTATCCCACCCTAAGAAGCAGAAGGAGAGATAGTGGTCCTGGTGTTTCCAACCC
>NW_027990720.1:0-201 GCF_054177405.1 Leptonychotes weddellii
CCGGGCGCGGTGGTGCTGGGTGCTAGGCTCGGTGGTGCTGGGCGCGGTGCGGGGCGCGTGCCGGGCGCGGTGGTGTTCTTATCTGATACAGCCTCAGGTACACACGCCTATCCTGGGCGCGCAGACCCCTCACCAAGCGTGCGTGGGGGCTGGAGTCCGCTGTAAAGTTCCCGCAGACGTCTGTGGGCTGCGGAGGACAGA
>NW_027990721.1:0-201 GCF_054177405.1 Leptonychotes weddellii
CGCCTGGGTGGCTCAGTTGGTTAAGCGACTGCCTTCGGCTCAGGTCATGATCCTGGAGTCCCTGGATCGAGTCCCGCATCGGGCTCCCTGCTCGGCAGGGAGTCTGCTTCTCCCTCTCCCACTCCCCCTGCTTGTGTTCCCTCTCTCACTGTGTCTTTCTCTGTCAAATAAATAAATAAAATCTTTAAAAAAAAAAAAAAA
>NW_027990722.1:0-201 GCF_054177405.1 Leptonychotes weddellii
ATATTTGAATAAAGACAGGCTAACTAATCATGTCTTTGCCAGTATTCTTTTTTTTTCTTTTACATTTTTTTATTATGTTATGTTAATCACCATACATTACATCATTAGTTTTTGATGTAGTGTTCCATGATTCATTGTTTGCATATAACACCCAGTGCTCCATTCAGTACGTGCCCTCTTTAATACCCATCACCAGGCCAA
>NW_027990723.1:0-201 GCF_054177405.1 Leptonychotes weddellii
TTTTTTTTAAAGATTTTATTTATTTATTTGAGACAGAGAGAATGAGAGACAGAGAGCATGAGAGGGAGGAGGGTCAGAGGGAGAAGCAGACTCCCTGCCGAGCAGGGAGCCCGATGCGGGACTCGATCCCGGGACTCCAGGATCATGACCTGAGCCGAAGGCAGTCGCTTAACCAACTGAGCCACCCAGGCGCCCCAGTTT
>NW_027990724.1:0-201 GCF_054177405.1 Leptonychotes weddellii
TAGGGGGGCGGAGCAAGATGGCGGAGGAGTAGGAGACCTGGATTTCATCTCCTCTCAGGAATTCAGCTGGATAGGGATCAAACCATTCTGAACACCTACAAACTCAACAGGAGATTGAAGAAAAGAAGAGCAACAACTCTCTCATCAGAAAAGCGACCACTTTCTGGAAGGTAGGACGTGCGGAGAAGTGAATCCGAGGCG
>NW_027990725.1:0-201 GCF_054177405.1 Leptonychotes weddellii
GTGAGAGAGGGAACACAAGCAGGGGGAGTGGGAGAGGGAGAAGCAGGCTCCCCGCAGAGCAGGGAGCCCGATGCGGGACTCGATCCCAGGACCCTGGGATCATGACCTGAGCCGAAGGCAGTCGCTTAACCAACTGAGCCACCCAGGCGCCCAAAAATCTAGCTTTTTTAACTTTGGAAACTTCCCATGTGGAACCTACTA
>NW_027990726.1:0-201 GCF_054177405.1 Leptonychotes weddellii
GGCCGGCGGGTTCGTGTGCGCCTCCTGGGGTCGCCCGCAGAGGTCGGGATTTGGCCTCGGGGGCGACAGGTGCGGACTCGGCCCCCGGAGGGCCGCGCGGACGCGTCGCTGGCGGCTCGGGTCTGCGGTCAGAGTGAGGCCCTTCGCCCCCGGGACCAGCAGTGGAGACGCGGCGCCTGGAGCCCGGGGGGCCCGGGGGAG
>NW_027990727.1:0-201 GCF_054177405.1 Leptonychotes weddellii
CCTGTGTCATTCTTCCCATGTTAATTATGGATGAGAGATGGAAGAGATGCAGGCTGTCCTTCTGCTAAGGACAGATACAACAATCATCATCCGAAGAAGAACATTAGTAACAACAAAAAAATTTAATATGAATACAGAGTAAAAAGGAAGGCAAGACGTTAGGCTCTCTCATACATTTATTCAACCTGTATTTATGAAATG
>NW_027990728.1:0-201 GCF_054177405.1 Leptonychotes weddellii
TTTTTTTTTTTTTTTTTTTTAAGATTTTATTTATTTGAGAGAGAGAGAGAGAGAGAGAAACAGCATGAGAGGGGAGAGGGTCAGAGGGAGAAGCAGACTCCCTGCCGAGCAGGGAGCCCGATGCGGGACTCGATCCCGGGACTCCGGGACCATGACCTGAGCCGAAGGCAGTCGCTTAACCAACTGAGCCACCCAGGCGCC
>NW_027990729.1:0-201 GCF_054177405.1 Leptonychotes weddellii
AACAGGGCGCCTGGGTGGCTCAGTCGGTTAAGCGTCTGCCTTCGGCTCAGGTCATGATCCCAGGGTCCTGGGATCGAGTCCCGCATCGGGCTCCCTGCTCAGCCAGGAGCCTGCTTCTCCCTCTCCCACTCCCCCTGCTTGTGTTCCCTCTCTCGCTGTCTCTCTCTGTCAAATAAATAAATAAAATCTTAAAAAAAAAAA
>NW_027990730.1:0-1039 GCF_054177405.1 Leptonychotes weddellii
AACCTAGCTATGTGAAGTACCGGCTGCTCTTCCTAGAGAATCCTCTTTTTTTTTTTTTTTAAAGACTTTATTTATTCATTTGAGAAAGAGCACAAGCAAGGGGAGAGGCAGAAGGAGAGGGAGAGGGAGAAGCAGACTTCCCCCTGGGCTGGGAGCCCGATGTGGGGCTCGATCCCAGGACCTGGAGGTCATGACCTGCGCTGAGGACAGATGCTTAACCATCTGCGCCACCCAGGTGCTCCTTCCTAGAGAATCTTTACGTTGCCTGCATAGCGGTGCCAAGGACGAACCCATGTTGCATTTGCAGGAACATCCGGGCACAAGGCAAACTTCCACATGTGTCAGGGGAGTGTCTCGGCTTTGGACAATTTCTATTGCAGTTTCTGCACCATTCTCCTATGAAACCCCTTAGCTCAGCATCTTAACACTCTAATGTAACCACAGTATAATTCCTCATGGCTGTTCAAGGAACAGGGCGATCTCAAATATACTCTAATAGTGTAGTATCAAATTCACATTACACATAGCTTTATCTTTCCTACAACCTTTTTCCTGAAATCTCCCCAGGTATTAAAGTTTCGGCTAGGTCAGGAACCAGGGGCAGCAGCTTTATTCCCTCACATTCAGTGCAATCAACGGCCTGTGTTTAGAATAAATATTTGAAACTCAGAAGCCTGTTAACAATGCAGCACTTGATTACTCTGAATTACTCTCACCCACAGCAATTGAGGGAGAAATCCTTGGCACCAGCCCCACGCAGAAAACCTGCTTCCCAGCCTGCTCCATTTGCCTTCCAATGCTCCACTCAAAGAAGTCTCAGCACACTATACAAAGATCTCAGTTTTCTCCCTTAAATACCACATGAATCCCACATCGAACATCTGACTCCCTTCTTCCCAGAGCACTACAGATTTGCTTCAATACTTCCATGTTCATATATATTCAATTAGACCAACTTATCTTGTAACTCCCTTGCTCAAGCCCCTCTGCTAGCATCTTTCGTCCAACACTGAAATCTTTTTAAAAGGGTTTTCTGTTT
>NW_027990731.1:0-201 GCF_054177405.1 Leptonychotes weddellii
TGGACTCTGAAAAACAAACTGAGGGTTCTAGAGGGGAGGGGGGTGGGAGGATGGGTTGGCCTGGTGGTGGGTGTTGAGGAGGGCACGTTCTGCATGGAGCACTGGGTGTTGTGCACGAACAATGAATCATGGAACACTTCATCTAGAACTAATGATGTAATGTATGGGGATTAACATAAGAATAAAAAAAAAAAAAAGACC
>NW_027990732.1:0-201 GCF_054177405.1 Leptonychotes weddellii
GAGGGTCGGCCGCAGGCGAGGGAGGGCGCGGAAGCCCAGCCGCGAGCCGGGGCCCCGCCTCTCCTTGCACACTCGCCCCGTCCCCTCTGCGGGAGCAGTGCTGTGCTGGTCCCCGCCGTCCCGCCGCGGTGTTCACCGCAGGGTGGGCTGAGCAGGGGTGGCGCGGAGCCCCGGGCGCCGGGGAGGGCAGCCTTCTGGAAG
>NW_027990733.1:0-201 GCF_054177405.1 Leptonychotes weddellii
CATTCGCGAAGGTTTACATCAACCCTGTGGGATTTTTTATTTTGCGGTCGCCACGAAGCTCCGGACATCTTTACCATACTGACTTTTCCCACTTAGGAACACAGGAAAACTGGGTAAGGCTTATTCCCAGATATTTGTATACATTCTTGATACTCTGAACTGTATGGTTTTTAAAACTGCATTTCCCAGCTCAGTGCTGTG
>NW_027990734.1:0-201 GCF_054177405.1 Leptonychotes weddellii
GCAAGGCCTCCCTGCCAGACCGGAGGTTGGCAATGTGCTTGAGGCTGAGCAGGAGTGCCCGGCGGATCAGCACGTAGGTATTGGCGACGTCTTGGTGGTGCCAGTCTTGATGCAGCCAGAGCAAGCTGGTGACGTAGCCTCTGTTCACAGCCCTGCGGCTGTTAGACTCTGAAACCAATGGAAGAAGGGATGTCAATCAGG
>NW_027990735.1:0-201 GCF_054177405.1 Leptonychotes weddellii
GCGCCTGGGTGGCTCAGTCGTTAAGCGTCTGCCTTCGGCTCAGGTCATGATCCCAGGGTCCTGGGATCGAGTCCCACATCGGGCTCCCTGCTCGGCAGGAAGCCTGCTTCTCCCTCTCCCACTCCCCCTGCTTGTGTTCCTGCTCTCGCTATTTCTCTCTCTGTCAAATAAATAAATAAAATCTTTAAAAAAAAAAAAATT
>NW_027990736.1:0-201 GCF_054177405.1 Leptonychotes weddellii
CCATACATTACATCATTAGTTTTAGATGAAGTGTTCCATGATTCATTGTTTGTGCATAACACCCAGTGCTCCATGCAGAATGTGCCCTCCTCAATACCCACCACCAGGCTAACCCATCCTCCCACCCCCTCCCCTCTAGAACCCTGTTTGTTTTTCAGAGTCCATCGTCTCTCATGGTTCGTCTACCCCTCCGATTTCCTC
>NW_027990737.1:0-201 GCF_054177405.1 Leptonychotes weddellii
ATAAAAAAAAAAAAAAAGAAAAGCAATGGGAGTTCGTGGGAGGAGCGGGAGTGTAACTCCTGGAAGCAGCACCTGAGGAGCCTCGCGGCAGCGGATTCCTCCGGAGGGCCGGCGTGGCGAAGGTATTCCTCGCGACCTCTAACCTCTCCCCGGATGGGACGCCCGGCGCGGTCCACGCATGCTCAGTCTTTCTGGGCAGGG
>NW_027990738.1:0-201 GCF_054177405.1 Leptonychotes weddellii
CATAGCCTTCTTTCATTTTTCCTTTGTAATGATTAACATGACCTTTATTGATTTCTGCTTATTGGCTTTCGCTAAAACTAAAAAACAGTACGCAAAGAGAAAGGTGCTAGACAGAGCGTGACCGTCTTGTTATTTTGTTCTATAGAAACTAATTCTTCGTGGAATTAGTTTCATTATGATTGCTTAGATAGGCGTAACTAA
>NW_027990739.1:0-201 GCF_054177405.1 Leptonychotes weddellii
AAAGACTATGGGCTCTGAGAAACAAACTGAGGGTTCTAGAAGGGAGAGGGATGGGGGATGGGTTAGCCTGGTGATGGATATTAAAGAGGGCACGAACTGAATGGAGGACTGGGTGTTATACACAAACAATGAATCATGGAACACTACATCAAAAACTAATGATGTAATGTATGGTGATTAACATAACATAATAAAAAAACC
>NW_027990740.1:0-201 GCF_054177405.1 Leptonychotes weddellii
TCAGCCCCCGAAGCCGTAGAGGGTGCGGCCCTGGCGCTTGAGCGCGTAGACCACGTCCATGGCCGTGACCGTCTTGCGCTTGGCGTGCTCCGTGTAGGTGACGGCGTCCCGGATCACGTTCTCCAGGAACACCTTGAGCACCCCGCGGGTCTCCTCGTAGATGAGGCCGGAGATGCGCTTGACGCCGCCGCGCCGGGCCAG
>NW_027990741.1:0-1039 GCF_054177405.1 Leptonychotes weddellii
CATCATCATCACCATCACCACCATTTTCATCACCATCACAATCATCAACATCATCTTCACCATCACCACCACCACCATCATCAATCACTATCACCATCACCAACATCACCACGATCACCACCTTCTCCACCATCACCACCATCATCATCACCACCATCACCATCATCATCACCTCCATCACCGTCACCATCACCACCACCATCATCATCATCACCACCGTCACCATCATCATCACCTCCATCACCGTCACCATCACCACCACCATCATCATCATCACCATCACCCCACCATCACCTCCACCACCATCATCTTCACCAACATCACCTCCACCATTATCACCATCATCATCACCACCATCATCACCATCACCACCATCATCATCACCATCACCATCATCACCATCATCATCACCATCACCATCGTCATCACCATCATCGTCATCACCATCATCATCATCATCAATATCACCACCATCACCACCATCATTATCACCACCACCACCATCACCATCATCATCATCACCACCGCCATCATCACCTCCATCACCATCACCACCATCTGGAGTGTCAACCAATAACTGGGGTTTCAAACTCAAGTGCCTGAACAGACCAGGCTGAGAACATATGTGCATGACATCAGTTTATACGTGGTGTAAGGTTATAGATGTGACACTCCTTGGTGACATTTTAAACATGAACACCCCTTCAGTCAAACTACATTACAAACCCCTGGGCAGACTAAAACAAACAGATGCTTAAAAACAGAAAAAAAAGAACAACGGATCAAATGAACATGTCAAGATGTGTTCTGCCCCCTGATTGTCAGTTTGCTCTCTCTGCTTTCCAGTCTACACGGCTGCCAGGTGTAGGTTGAATGAACTACATGGCAGAAAGTTGAAGACCTGACCGCTAACCTCCCACAGACTGCTGTCCCACCGGAAGTGTATAATATGGTGGTTGAAAGGAGAGCCACTGGGACTGGAGATCATCATTGTTGTCCCCTGCCCCCAATTGTGTGACTGCAGCCAGGTCACGTGACC
>NW_027990742.1:0-201 GCF_054177405.1 Leptonychotes weddellii
AGCAAGATGGCGGAGGAGTAGGAGACCTGGATTTCGTCTCCTCTCAGGAATTCAGCTGGATAGGGATCAAACCATTCTGAACACCTACAAACTCAACAGGAGATTGAAGAAAAGAAGAGCAACAACTCTCTCATCAGAAAAGCGACCACTTTCTGGAAGGTAGGACGTGCGGAGAAGTGAATCCGAGGCGATATTCGGGAG
>NW_027990743.1:0-201 GCF_054177405.1 Leptonychotes weddellii
TGGGGCGCCTGGGTGGCTCAGTCGGTTAAGCGACTGCCTTCGGCTCAGGTCATGATCCTGGAGTCCCGGGATCGAGTCCCGCATCGGGCTCCCTGCTCGGCGGGGAGCCTGCTTCTCCCTCTGACCCTCCCCCCTCTCATGTGCTCTCTCATTCTCTCTCTCTCAAATAAATAAGTAAAATCTTTAAAAAAAAAAAAAAAT
>NW_027990744.1:0-201 GCF_054177405.1 Leptonychotes weddellii
TCTCCCTGCCCCCTGGTCTCTGTCTATGTTCTGCCTGGGCCTCAGGCACTAAACAGAACTAGAGACCTTCCCATTCAATTACACAGCTTATTTTCATTCCATTGGGCTTGGGGACCTGAAGTAGCCATGAAATCCCTTGGTTCAGGTGCAACAGGTGTCGACATTCAAATTGCCTTTAAGTTCAGGCCTCAGCCTGGTCAG
>NW_027990745.1:0-201 GCF_054177405.1 Leptonychotes weddellii
TTTTTTTTTTTTAAAGATTTTATTTATTTATTTGAGAGAGAGAATGAGACAGAGAGAGAGAGCATGAGATGGGGGAGGATCAGAGGGAGAAGCAGACTCCCTGCTGAGCAGGAAGCCCGATGCGGGACTCGATCCCGGGACTCCAGGATCATGACCTGAGCCGAAGGCAGTCGCTTAACCAACTGAGCCACCCAGGCGCCC
>NW_027990746.1:0-201 GCF_054177405.1 Leptonychotes weddellii
TTTTTTTTAAAGATTTTATTTATTTATTTGAGACAGAGAGAATGAGAGACAGAGAGCATGAGAGGGAGGAGGGTCAGAGGGAGAAGCAGACTCCCTGCCGAGCAGGGAGCCCGATGCGGGACTCGATCCCGGGACTCCAGGATCATGACCTGAGCCGAAGGCAGTCGCTTAACCAACTGAGCCACCCAGGCGCCCCTATTT
>NW_027990747.1:0-201 GCF_054177405.1 Leptonychotes weddellii
TCAGCACTTCAATTTTCCAAAGATTTGCAGTTTGAATTAAAAATTTGACGTGCATTGAAAATAAGGTACTTAGTCCTCAGGGTGCTGCCCCAGGACACCTACTTTCCTGACTCCACACACTGTTCTTAGGTGTCTTCATCTACACTGTTTTGCTCTTCGTGGGGATTACCCAAATCCTTATCTCCTGCTCAGACTTCTCTC
>NW_027990748.1:0-201 GCF_054177405.1 Leptonychotes weddellii
GAGGCGCCTGGGTGGCTCAGTTGGTTAAGCGACTGCCTTCGGCTCAGGTCATGATCCTGGAGTCCCTGGATCGAGTCCCACATCGGGCTCCCTGCTCGGCAGGGAGTCTGCTTCTCCCTCTGACCCTCCCCCCTCTCATGTGCTCTCTCTCATTCTCTCTCTCTCAAATAAATAAATAAAATCTTTAAAAAAAAAAAAAAA
>NW_027990749.1:0-201 GCF_054177405.1 Leptonychotes weddellii
ATCACACACACACACACACACACACACACAGTCCAGTTATAGACACTGTATTGCTGCTATCTTCAGTAAGACATTTTCATTAGTATTTTGAGTAGAATTTAGAAGTTTTTTTTTAACCAAGTTTTTCTTTCTTCCTTCCTTTTTTTTTTCTTAAATTCAAACCAAGGATGATGTTCTAAGGAAGTAATATAATAGAAAACC
>NW_027990750.1:0-201 GCF_054177405.1 Leptonychotes weddellii
TTCCCTTCCTTCTCCTAATGTCCTCCATGCTATTCCTTATGTTCCACAAATAAGTGAAACCATATGATAATTGACTTTCTCTGCTTGACTTATTTCACTTAGCATAATCTCCTCCAGTCCCATCCATGTTGATGTAAAAGTTGGGTATTCATCCTTTCTGATGGCTGAGTAATATTCCATTGTATATATGGACCACATCTT
>NW_027990751.1:0-201 GCF_054177405.1 Leptonychotes weddellii
CACACACACACACACACACACACACACACACACACACACACACAAGCCCATATAGAACAATATAACAGAATAGACAGCCCAGAAAGAAACCCACAGTTATATGGTCAATTAATCTTTGACAAAGGAGGCAAAAATATGCCATGGAAAAAAAACAGGCTCTTCCACAAATGGTGTTGGGAAAACTGGACAGCTACATTCAAA
>NW_027990752.1:0-1039 GCF_054177405.1 Leptonychotes weddellii
AGATTCTCTCTCCCTCCCCTTCTGCTTCTCCCCTCACTCACTCTCTCTCTCAAATAAATAAATAAATAAATAAATAAAAATTTCAAGGTCACAGTAGAGCATCCAACGAAGCTCAGGTCCCTTCTGAGCTCACAGCCTTGTGGGCACAGGCTGCAGCTTGAAGCTGGCTGTGCATGGGAGCTTGTGAGCAATGCAGGTTGTCAGCTCCCCCACCCTCCAGCTTACTCAAAATCTGCATCTACACGAGATCCCCCGGTGGTTTGTGGGTGTATTAAAGTTTGAGAAGCTCTGGTGTAGTCCAGACCACTGAAGATTCTGTCTCCCTAGCTTGATGCTGACTCTCCTCCCTGGCTGGGTTAAGTGGAAATGTTTTCTCTGATCCGTCATCCCTCCTACGGGTCTGTGTACAGCTCCACCAGGATGTTAGCAACCTAGCTCCACCAGGATGTTAGCAACCCATGGCCTGCTGGCTTTTCTGAAAACCTATTTATGAGGCTTTACTAAAATTTCAAGTTTCATCTGCCTTCCATCCTTTGTATATTCCTGAATCCCAAGGAAGAAACTGCAAAAACAGATCATAGGGGTTGGGCCAGAGGCAGAGGCCCCCAAAAGATGAAAGTCTTGTTAACTTACACATCAATATGCAAGGGAGGTATCCTAATTATTAAGAATTCAAAAGTGAGAGTCTTGTTTTCCTCCACCTTTGCTATTTAATTCCATTATTTCCTTGCTTTTGCTAGTTTTGAATTTACCCAGAGTGCAAATTCTCTACTTTGGTTTGAGATTTTTCATAATCAAAAGATAGAGGGTTTTGATTTGTATTTCTCTGCTGCGTAATGGGGAGCATTTTTTCATGTGTCTATTGGCCATTTGGATGTCCTCTTTGGAAAAATGTCTGTTCATGTCTTCTGCCCATTTCTTGACTGGATTATTTGTTTTTTGGGTGTGGAGTTTGATAAGTTCTTTATAGATTTTGAATACTAGCCCTTTATCTGATAAGACATTTACAAATGTCTTCTCCCATTCTGTAGGTTGTCTT
>NW_027990753.1:0-201 GCF_054177405.1 Leptonychotes weddellii
TCTTTTTTTTTTTTAAAGATTTTATTTATTTATTTGAGAGAGAGAGAATGAGTGACAGAGAGCACGAGAGGGAAGAGGGTCAGAGGGAGAAGCAGACCCCCGCTGAGCAGGGAGCCCGATGTGGGACTCGATCCCGGGACTCCAGGATCATGACCTGAGCCGAAGGCAGTTGCTTAACCAACTGAGCCACCCAGGCGCCCC
>NW_027990754.1:0-201 GCF_054177405.1 Leptonychotes weddellii
GCTAGGGATGGGCTGGCCTTGAGTCAGGCCATCATTGCCCTCGGCTAATCCATGGGTCACGCTGTCTGGAAGATGGCCACCTAGGGACTCTGGGTGGGGCAGCAGTGTACCCCCTCAGAGCTAAAGCCCTCCCTCTCACCAACACCCCGTCATTTCTCTCTCCATTGTCATCCAACCTGCCGTTGGATGCCGTATCCAATA
>NW_027990755.1:0-201 GCF_054177405.1 Leptonychotes weddellii
CATGTGTCATTCTTCCCATGTTAATTATGGATGAGAGATGGAAGAGATGCAGGCTGTCCTTCTGCTAAGGACAGATACAACAATCATCATCCGAAGAAGAACATTAGTAACAACAAAAAAATTTAATATGAATACAGAGTAAAAAGGAAGGCAAGACGTTAGGCTCTCTCATACATTTATTCAACCTGTATTTATGAAATG
>NW_027990756.1:0-201 GCF_054177405.1 Leptonychotes weddellii
CAATGATTGAAAAAAGCCTTCTCTCATCAAGATCACAGGACCTTAGCTCTAACGTAAGAGTAAGCTCCCTCTAAGTGATCCTTGACCAGCCTGTGAGCTCCCTAAGCTTAAGCTCCAGCATTCTCCAGTGGGTTCATTGCAAAGCTCGATGTATCTTAGGTACATAGTAAATACTTGCTGATAAGAATTGATAAAAATGGG
>NW_027990757.1:0-201 GCF_054177405.1 Leptonychotes weddellii
GCGGGTCGGCCGCAGGCGAGGGAGGGCGCGGAAGCCCAGCCGCGAGCCGGGGCCCCGCCTCTCCTTGCACACTCGCCCCGTCCCCTCTGCGGGAGCAGTGCTGTGCTGGTCCCCGCCGTCCCGCCGCGGTGTTCACCGCAGGGTGGGCTGAGCAGGGGTGGCGCGGAGCCCCGGGCGCCGGGGAGGGCAGCCTTCTGGAAG
>NW_027990758.1:0-201 GCF_054177405.1 Leptonychotes weddellii
AGGCAGGTGGGGCTTCCCTTGGATGAGGTAAAGAGGACCCGGGAGTCCTGAGATGCAAGGCTTACTGAACATCCCTCTCTGTACCATCCTGGGGTGGGTTCCTGCCTTCAAATCCCTCTGCACGTGAAGCCTGGCTCCCCAACTTCCAGGTCGTTGGCTCCCCGCCAGTAGCCCCCCCCATTAGCTCCCTAAATTCCCATT
>NW_027990759.1:0-201 GCF_054177405.1 Leptonychotes weddellii
TTTCTTTTTTTTTTTTAAAGATTTTATTTATTTATTTGACAGAGAGAGACACAGCGAGAGAGGGAACACAAGCAGGGGGAGTGGGAGAGGGAGAAGCAGGCTCCCCGCAGAGCAGGGAGCCCGATGCGGGACTCGATCCCAGGACCCTGGGATCATGACCTGAGCTGAAGGCAGTCGCTTAACCAACTGAGCCACCCAGGC
>NW_027990760.1:0-201 GCF_054177405.1 Leptonychotes weddellii
TGGGTTAGCCCGGTGATGGGTATTAAGGAGGGCATGTACTGCATGGAGCACTGGGTGTTGTCCGAAAACAATGGATCATGGATCACTACATCAAAAACCAATGATGTATTGTATGGTGACTAACATAACATAATTAAATTAAAAAAAATAAATAAAAAGTAGATCCCACATTACTCCTCCAGATATTGTTTTTTAAAGGTC
>NW_027990761.1:0-201 GCF_054177405.1 Leptonychotes weddellii
CGCGGGCAGCATATGAAAGGCCTAATTTCCAGGCACCTGGGTGGCTCAGTCAGTTAGTCGGCGGACTCTTGATTTAGGCTCAGGTTGTGATCTCAGGGTCCTGGGATCGAGTCCTGCGTCAGGCTCCGTGTTCAGCGGGGAGTCTGCCTCAGGATTCTCTCTCTCCCTCTGCCCCTCCCCACCCCTCTCTCTCAAATAAGT
>NW_027990762.1:0-201 GCF_054177405.1 Leptonychotes weddellii
TTTTTTTTTTTTAAAGATTTTATTTATTTATTTGAGACAGAGAGAATGAGAGAGAGAGAGCACATGAGAGGGGTGAGGGTCAGAGGGAGAAGCAGGCTCCCTGCTGAGCAGGGAGCCCGATGCGGGACTCGATCCCGGGACTCCAGGATCATGACCTGAGCCGAAAGCAGTCGCTTAACCAACTGAGCCACCCAGGCGCCC
>NW_027990763.1:0-1039 GCF_054177405.1 Leptonychotes weddellii
GTGGTAATTGCTAACTGTCCACAGAAGTCCTTGTCTCCTTTCTTCAATGGTAATGGAATGGGAGCAAACACATGGTTACCTAGCTAGACTCCATTTTCCAGCCTTCCTTCAGTTTACCATTCTGTTGGTATAAACTTATTCATGTGGGGTGTCCACATTATCTCTTCTTTCATCCTGCTGACAGCCCAGCCTAGACCATACATCAAGGTCTTAGGGATGCCAGAGCTACAAATTGAAAGGGACATGCATCTACAGTTGATGAACCACCTGACAACCCAGGATGCTTTTCTTGAACTTCTGCATAAGAAAGAGAAATAAGTTATCTTTTTCTTTAAGTTAATGAATTTGGAATCTCTTTGTTATAATAATTGGTCTTTCCTACTAACACTAAGAAGGGAGTGTATATAAAAACAATGTGTTTCCTGGCTCTAAGATTTACTGCTGATGTGACCTGGGATAACTTATGTAATTTCTTTGATTATATTTTCTATAAGTAAGAACAGTGATAACTGTCAAAGAGTTGTTTAGAGATACCATATGTCAGTCACTGAACACTGTGCCTGACCTAGAGCAGGTGAGCACTAAATTATAACAATTATTGTTATTATTTTGCCCTTCTGTTTCTATTTTTTCTCTTCCTTCTTAAAGAAAATATAAACTCCATATGTTAATTATAAACCTGCCAATTCTCTTGATCACTTCAGGACTTGCCATTTCTTTTCTTCTTTTTTTTTTTTTTTTTAAAGATTTTATTTATTTATTTGACAGAGAGAGACACAGCGAGAGAGGGAACACAAGCAGGGGGAGTGGGAGAGGAAGAAGCAGGCTTCCCGCGGAGCAGGGAGCCCGATGCGGGGCTCTATCCCAGGACCCTGAGATCACGACCTGAGCCGAAGGCAGACGCTTAACGGCTGAGCCACCCAGGCGCCCCTTGCCATTTCTTTTCAATCAAGATTTGCCAAAGTTACTGTGTATTCAGGAAAAAAAAATGTTAATATAGCACAGAAAGTTGGTTTCCCTTTTGAATTCAACATTCTTA
>NW_027990764.1:0-201 GCF_054177405.1 Leptonychotes weddellii
GAAAGGGGAACCCTCCTACACTGTTGGTGGGAATGCAAGCTGGTGCAGCCACTCTGGAAAACTGTATGGAGGTTCCTCAAAAAGTTGAAAATAGAGCTACCATATGATCCAGCAATTGCACTACTGGGTATTTACCCCAAAGATACAAAAGTAGGGATCCGAAGGGGTACGTGCACCCCGATGTTTATAGCAGCAATGTCC
>NW_027990765.1:0-201 GCF_054177405.1 Leptonychotes weddellii
GAATCTGAAAAAGTGTTGGGAAAGAAAATAGTTTATATAACTAAGTGGGCTCTTCAGAAGTGGGGAGATCATTTTTTGTACTTTGTGTTTTAATGTTTAAAGAGCTAGGAATGTAAAATGCTTTCAGGTAGAAAACCTTTATTTATTTTTGAAAATTGAACAAATGCATCTATGTTGGGAAACCTTTTGCAGGTTGATACG
>NW_027990766.1:0-201 GCF_054177405.1 Leptonychotes weddellii
ACCCCAGCATCTCTGTCCCAGAGGGGCAGCTGGTGCCTTCGGAGCCGGGGAGCTGCGGCCAAGCCGGTTCCCTCCTGCCCGCCCTCAGCCAAGGCTTCCTCTCCCTGTTCTTTTGCCCCCCTCCCCGCCCCAGTTCACAGCAGTTTCAAATTAAAGTACCTCTCAGGTCTGTGGTCTGCCCTCTCTGTGGGGTGTGGGGCG
>NW_027990767.1:0-201 GCF_054177405.1 Leptonychotes weddellii
TGTTTTTCCATATCCATGGTTCTCTCAGGTTAATTGAGCATTAATCTCATAACGGATATCATATACCATATACAACTAGTTGGATTGCATGTCTGATTTTAATATATAGATCATAATTGTGCTGAATAATGAAGATAGTGAGATATTTGCCTTTTGGAAAATGTGTAACTTGATATCTACATACTATCATTGTGATTTTGA
>NW_027990768.1:0-201 GCF_054177405.1 Leptonychotes weddellii
GATAGGGATGGGCTGGCCTTGAGTCAGGCCATCATTGCCCTCGGCTAATCCATGGGTCACGCTGTCTGGAAGATGGCCACCTAGGGACTCTGGGTGGGGCAGCAGTGTACCCCCTCAGAGCTAAAGCCCTCCCTCTCACCAACACCCCGTCATTTCTCTCTCCATTGTCATCCAACCTGCCGTTGGATGCCGTATCCAATA
>NW_027990769.1:0-201 GCF_054177405.1 Leptonychotes weddellii
TAAAAAAAAAAAAAGTTATACTCTCTGTGTCACGGTTACCCTTTACATGATTTTTTCATCATCGTTTTCAACTTCGCACATCTTGTAGTTCTCTACGCAGACTATTTCAGCTTCTAGTGCTGTACATATCTACATCTTCTGGATGGGACTGCCCGTGATCCATGAGCTTGGGGTCAAGCATAAACTGTGTAGCACCTGAGG
>NW_027990770.1:0-201 GCF_054177405.1 Leptonychotes weddellii
AGACATATGCTTTCTCCTTGGCGATAGATTTCCACCTGCCATCTTCCTCCATTCTTCATAACTGTTTTATCGTCGTAAAAGATACATAACAGAAAATTTACCATTTAACTATTTTTTTTTTAAAGATTTATTTATTTATTTGAGAGAGCGAGAATGAGAGAGAGTACATGAGAGGGGGGAGGGTCAGAGGGAGAAGCAGAC
>NW_027990771.1:0-201 GCF_054177405.1 Leptonychotes weddellii
TCGGGCGCCTGGGTGGCTCAGTTGGTTAAGCGACTGCCTTCGGCTCAGGTCATGATCCTGGAGTCCCGGGATCGAGTCCCGCATCGGGCTCCCTGCTCGGCAGGGAGTCTGCTTCTCCCTCTGACCTTCCTCCCTCTCATGCTCTCTGTCTCTCATTCTCTCTCTCTCAAATAAATAAATAAAATCTTTAAAAAAAAAATA
>NW_027990772.1:0-201 GCF_054177405.1 Leptonychotes weddellii
TGGAGGCCCTGCTCCGAGGCCCTGTTTGCTGTCAGAAGGGACTCAGCCCTCTCAGAGCCCGGGCCACCCCTGCCCCCTTGGCGGTGGACCAGTGGCCAGGCAGCCACGGAAGTGGCCGCAGCCTCTGTTGCCTCTTCAATATGGCAAGAGAGAAAACTCCAGACTGTGGATTCAGAGAAACGGAGCTGGCCTCCTCTAGTT
>NW_027990773.1:0-1038 GCF_054177405.1 Leptonychotes weddellii
TGTAGCTCAAGAATAAATACCACTTGGTCGTGGTGAATAATCCTTTTAATGTACTGTAGGATCCTATTGACTAGTATTTTGGTGAGAATTTTTGCATCCATGTGCATCAGGGAGATTGGTCTGTAATTCTCCTTTTTGATGGGGTCTTTGTCTGGTTTGGGGATCAAGGTAATGGTGGCCTCATAAAATGAATTTGGAAGTTTTCCTTCCATTTCTATTTTTTGGAATAGTTTCAGAAGACTAGGTATTAATTCTTCTTCAAATGTTTGCTAGAATTCCCCTGGGAAGCCATCTGCCCCTGGGCTCTTGTTTGTTGGGAGGTTTTTGATTACTGCTTCAATTTCCTTAGTGGTTATGGGTCTGTTCAGGTTTTGTATTTCTTCCTGGTTCAGTTTTGATAGTTTATACCTCTCTAGGAATGCATCCATTTCTTCCAGATTATCTAATTTGCTGGCATATAGTTGCTCATAATACGTTCTTATAATTGTTTGTATTTCTTTGGTGTTGGCTGTGATCTCTCCTCTTTCATCCATGATTTTATTTATTTGGGTTGTTTCCCTTTTCTTTTTGTTAAGTCTGGCTAGGGGTTTATCAATCTTATTAATTCTTTCAAAGAACCAGCTCCTAGTTTTGTTGAACTCTTCTACCCTTCTTTTCGTTCCTATTTCATTGATTTCTTTTTTTTTAAAAAAGATTTTATTTATTTATTTGAGAGAGAGAGAATGAGAGAGAGAGGATGAGAGAGAGAGAAAGCACATGAGAGGGGGGAGGGTCAGAGGGAGAAGCAAACTCCCTGACAAGCAGGAAGCCTGATGTGGGACTCGATCCAGGGACTCCAAGATCATGACCTGAGCTGAAGGCAGTCGCTTAACCAACTGAGCCACCCTGGCGCCCCTATTTCATTGATTTCTGCTCTGATCCTTATTATTTCTCTTCTGCTGCTGGGTTTAGGCATTATTTGCTGTTCTTTCTCCAGCTTCTTTAGGTGGAGGGTTAGGTTGTGTATGAGACTTTTCTTGTTTCTTTCTTTTTTTTTTT
>NW_027990774.1:0-201 GCF_054177405.1 Leptonychotes weddellii
CCTGGGTGGCTCAGTTGGTTAAGCGACTGCCTTCGGCTCAGGTCATGATCCTGGAGTCCTGGGATCGAGTCCCGCATCGGGCTCCCTGCTCGGCGGGGAGCCTGCTTCTCCCTCTGACCCTCCCCCCTCTCATGTGCTCTCTGTCTCTCTCATTCTCTCTGTCTCAAATAAATAAATAAAATCTTTAAAAAAAAAAAAAAA
>NW_027990775.1:0-201 GCF_054177405.1 Leptonychotes weddellii
CTGGGCGCCTGGGTGGCTCAGTTGGTTAAGCGACTGCCTTCGGCTCAGGTCGTGATCCTGGAGTCCCGGGATCGAGTCCCGCATCGGGCTCCCTGCTCGGCAGGGAGTCTGCTTCTCCCTCTCCCACTCCCCGTTTGTGTTCCCTCTCTCGCTGTGTCTTTCTCTGTCAAATAAATAAATAAAATCTTTAAAAAAAAAAAA
>NW_027990776.1:0-201 GCF_054177405.1 Leptonychotes weddellii
TTTTTTTTTTTAAAGATTTTATTTATTTATTTGAGACAGAGAGAATGAGAGACAGAGAGCATGAGAGGGAGGAGGGTCAGAGGGAGAAGCAGACTCCCTGCCGAGCAGGGAGCCCGATGCGGGACTCGATCCCGGGACTCCAGGATCATGACCTGAGCTGAAGGCAGTCGCTTAACCAACTGAGCCACCCAGGCGCCCCGA
>NW_027990777.1:0-201 GCF_054177405.1 Leptonychotes weddellii
TTAGCACTTCAATTTTCCAAAGATTTGCAGTTTGAATTAAAAATTTGACGTGCATTGAAAATAAGGTACTTAGTCCTCAGGGTGCTGCCCCAGGACACCTACTTTCCTGACTCCACACACTGTTCTTAGGTGTCTTCATCTACACTGTTTTGCTCTTCGTGGGGATTACCCAAATCCTTATCTCCTGCTCAGACTTCTCGC
>NW_027990778.1:0-201 GCF_054177405.1 Leptonychotes weddellii
TACTTTTTTTTTTTTTAAAGATTTTATTTATTTATTTGAGAGAGAGAGAATGAGAGACAGAGAGCATGAGAGGGAGGAGGGTCAGAGGGAGAAGCAGACTCCCCGCCGAGCAGGGAGCCCGATGCGGGACTCGATCCCGGGACTCCAGGATCATGACCTGAGCCGAAGGCAGTCGCTTAACCAACTGAGCCACCCAGGCGC
>NW_027990779.1:0-201 GCF_054177405.1 Leptonychotes weddellii
TTAAAAAAAAAAAAAAGAATCAACTTAAAAAATAAACTTTTACAAGAGATTTCCATTTGTAAACAATGGTTTTTCAACTTCTGAGACCATCACATCATCAAACCTATGCTTACAGGTAAAATTAATGTCCACTTTGGTAAGATCCTTGAGTTCCATTTCTCTTTTGGTTGCGCGTCAACTGGAAATTTCTGAGTCACAAAG
>NW_027990780.1:0-201 GCF_054177405.1 Leptonychotes weddellii
TGAACCCATGGTTTTAAGACTTTGTTTGCTTGTCCATTACACTGGAGCACAGAACTGAGCTGAAACCAATTTCTAGTCTGGCCAAGCGGCTGCTCAGTTTCTCCTCCTCTGCAAAACAGGCAGCGTGGAGGAGGGAAGGGGTAGGTGGGCAGAAGGGAGAGTAATATTCACCTTTTATTAATTCAGAGGTAAGATGGAGAC
>NW_027990781.1:0-201 GCF_054177405.1 Leptonychotes weddellii
TTTTTTTTTTTAAAGATTTTATTTATTTATTTGAGACAGAGAGAATGAGATACAGAGAGCATGAGAGGGAGGAGGGTCAGAGGGAGAAGCAGACTCCCTGCCGAGCAGGGAGCCTGATGCGGGACTCGATCCCGGGACTCCAGGATCATGACCTGAGCCGAAGGCAGTCGCTTAACCAACTGAGCCACCCAGGCGCCCCTA
>NW_027990782.1:0-201 GCF_054177405.1 Leptonychotes weddellii
TTCTTTTTTTTTTTTTTTAAAGATTTTATTTATTTATTTGAGAGAGAGAGAATGAGAGACAGAGAGCATGAGAAGGAGGAAGGTCAGAGGGAGAAGCAGACTCCCTGCTGAGCAGGGAGCCCGATGTGGGACTCGATCCCGGGACTCCAGGATCATGACCTGAGCCGAAGGCAGTCGCTTAACCAACTGAGCCACCCAGGC
>NW_027990783.1:0-201 GCF_054177405.1 Leptonychotes weddellii
TTTATTTTTTTTTTTTAAAGATTTTATTTATTTATTTGAGAGAGAGAGAATGAGAGACAGAGAGCATGAGAGGGAGGAGGGTCAGAGGGAGAAGCAGACTCCCCGCCGAGCAGGGAGCCCGATGCGGGACTCGATCCCGGGACTCCAGGATCATGACCTGAGCCGAAGGCAGTCGCTTAACCAACTGAGCCACCCAGGCGC
>NW_027990784.1:0-1038 GCF_054177405.1 Leptonychotes weddellii
GCGGGGGAGTGTCGAGGGTAGCTAGGAGGTCTCCATATGAGAGGGGCGTCGCTCCCGGGGAGGACTGAAAGATCGGGTAAGAGACTGACAGGTGTGCATGATTGATAGCGTGGGGTGATGCAGGTGTATAAACCTTGATCACAAGCCAGAAAAGTGTTAGGCGCACAGACACAACCGTGGCCCGTGATGGGAGAGGAAGAGTTGTCATATAGCGGTACTGGAGCCAGAAAGGGATAGTCTGAGGTCCCCGGTGCCGAGGTGGGAGGTGACATGGTGGACTGGTTGAGGATGACACCTAGGTATTGGACGGGACCTGGCTTTATACAGATCCAGCAGTCAGATGCTAGGGGTGGATTTGAGTGGTTAAGCGCTTGGTGGGAGGCGTTAATCATACCTAACAGTTGCGCTATAGATGCTTGCTGCGTGTGGATGGGGGACCCAGGGATACACCAGGGCGAGTTAATTTCTGTCTGACTCTGGGGGTTGACTGTAAGGCTTGGCGTGAACATGGACTTAATCATAAACTTGGCCATGGCGTCGGTTCCCATAGGGTGATACTGGCCCAACAGGAGAATGATTCCTGTAGCCCATGATGTGGCATTGGGTTCTAAGATTGAGAGGGTGACTGGTATACAGTGATCGTTAGGGCAAGAGGATGGGGCAGCCTATGTGACAAGGAAATCCGGATATCACTGCGCTGTTTGAGGTGCCACCTGGTGGACTGTCACTCCATTCCCGGCCAAGTTGCCACCCATGATTCACATCCCCAGGCTTGCGAGCAGAACTGAGGGCAGGTGTTTGGCTGTTGAGGCGTAGGGCCCCCACAGATGTAGATATCTACCAGCCGGTAACCTGAGTGAGGGCCATGGTAGGAACACTGTCTATGAGGTTCCCAGGGGGTACCAAGAAGCTGGCATCCATCAAAATGGAGGTCAACCTTTGGTGTGTGCCCATCCCAGGTGGAAGAAGTCAGTGGGGGCTCTGGTGCAGGATTGAGGGGGATAAGCTGGAAAGCCCATTTGCCAGTAACGGTGATAC
>NW_027990785.1:0-201 GCF_054177405.1 Leptonychotes weddellii
CGTACGCTGGAGAGGATGTAGACAAAGGGAAACCTCATACTATTTTTTTTTTAGGTTGGGAATTTTTTAAAAATTTTTTATTGTTATGTTAATCATCATACATTACCTCATTAGTTTTTGATGTAGTGTTCCATGATTCATTGTTTGTGCATAACACCCAGTGCTCCATGCGGAACATGCCCTCTTTAATACGCATCACCA
>NW_027990786.1:0-201 GCF_054177405.1 Leptonychotes weddellii
ACAATGAACGATTAGCTTCTGTGTGTTAGTTAGGGCAATGCTAGCTGCTTGACAGAGAAGTCTAACGGGTCAGCAGCTTATCACTACTTAGCATTTCTCAATCTCTAACGGTCCTATGCTGATGTTCCTGGTAGGCAGGCAAGCTCTCCTCCACACGATGACACGGGGACCCAGACTCCTTCCATCTTGTGGCTCCCTCCC
>NW_027990787.1:0-201 GCF_054177405.1 Leptonychotes weddellii
TTGGGCGCCTGGGTGGCTCAGTTGGTTAAGCGACTGCCTTCAGCTCAGGTCATGATCCCAGGGTCCTGGGATCGAGTCCCGCATCGGGCTCCCTGCTCTGCGGGGAGCCTGCTTCTCCCTCTCCCACTCCCCCTGCTTGTGTTCCCTCTCTCGCTGTGTCTCTCTCTGTCAAATAAATAAATAAAATCTTTAAAAAAAATA
>NW_027990788.1:0-201 GCF_054177405.1 Leptonychotes weddellii
TATTTTTTTAAAGATTTTATTTATTTATTTGACAGAGAGAGACACAGCGAGAGAGGGAACACAAGCAGGGGGAGTGGGAGAGGGAGAAGCAGGCTCCCCGCAGAGCAGGGAGCCCGATGCGGGACTCGATCCCAGGACCCTGGGATCATGACCTGAGCTGAAGGCAGTCGCTTAACCAACTGAGCCACCCAGGCGCCCTTT
>NW_027990789.1:0-201 GCF_054177405.1 Leptonychotes weddellii
TATGACTTTGGCCAACTTACTGCACCTTTTTTTTTTTTTAAGTTAACTCTATGCTCAATGTGGTCCATATATACAATGGAATATTACTCAGCCATCAGAAAAGATGAATACCCAACTTTTACATCAACATGGATGGGACTGGAGGAGATTATGCTAAGTGAAATAAGTCAAGCAGAGAAAGTCAATTATCATATGGTTTCA
>NW_027990790.1:0-201 GCF_054177405.1 Leptonychotes weddellii
GTGCCTGGGTGGCTCAGTCGTTAAGCGTCTGCCTTCGGCTCAGGTCATGATCCCAGGGTCCTGGGATCGAGTCCCACATCGGGTTCCCTCCTCGGCGGGAAGCCTGCTCTCCCTCTCCCACTCCCGCTGCTTGTGTTCCTGCTCTCGCTATCTCTGTCTCTGTCAAATAAATAAATAAAATCTTTAAAAAAAAAAAAAAAA
>NW_027990791.1:0-201 GCF_054177405.1 Leptonychotes weddellii
CTGTGGATGCCCTACCTCACTACCAAAGGCAGCAGTTTCAGAGCCTGTAAAACGATGATGCTGTGCCCATCTTTGTTAGCTCTCCACATCTAACATGCGCAGGGAGCCCGATGCGGGACTCGATCCCAGGACCCTGGGATCATGACCTGAGCTGAAGGCAGATGCATTAATGGACTGAGCCACCCAGGCATCCCATGTCTG
>NW_027990792.1:0-201 GCF_054177405.1 Leptonychotes weddellii
TCTTTTTTTTTTTTTTAAAGATTTTATTTATTTATTTGACAGAGAGAGAGATAGCGAGAGCAGGAACACAAGCAGGGGGAGTGGGAGAGGGAGAAGCAGGCTTCCCGCCAAGCAGGGAGCCCGATGTGGGACTCGATCCCAGGACCCTGGGATCATGACCTGAGCCGAAGGCAGACGCTTAACGACTGAGCCACCCAGGTG
>NW_027990793.1:0-201 GCF_054177405.1 Leptonychotes weddellii
CGGGAGCCCATTAGACTGAGGTGATGTCTAATGCCTTGGTGGCCTAAGTAAGCAAACCAAGACCTAAGTTTCAAGGTTAAGAAATCAAAACCTGAGGAAAACCAATTACAAACAGCTAATTAGACCTTCCCAAATAAGGCAGCTGCCTAAGATACAGCCAATCAAATAATTTCCTTGCTTTGCTTCTGGGTCTTTTCTAGA
>NW_027990794.1:0-201 GCF_054177405.1 Leptonychotes weddellii
TTTTTTTTTTTTTTTTTTAAAGATTTTATTTATTTATTTGAGAGAGAGAGAATGAGAGACAGAGACCACGAGAGGGAAGAGGGCAGAGGGAGAAGCAGACCCCCTGCTGAGCAGGGAGCCCGATGCGGGACTCGATCCCGGGACTCCAGGATCATGACCTGAGCCGAAGGCAGTCGCTTAACCAACTGAGCCACCCAGGCG
>NW_027990795.1:0-1038 GCF_054177405.1 Leptonychotes weddellii
GAATGGCCATATCAGATAATGAGAAGCCAAAGAAAAATCACTAATAAACCAGTCATCTACAGGTAAATAATTTTAAATATATCTTATTATTTTAATTATAAAAAACATATTAGAATTTTTTCCAAATAACATCTTCATTGATATATATATATGTCTTTATATATATATATGTGTGTGTATATATACATCTCATATATGTGTCTTTATATTGCTGACAATGCTCCTAAAACATTAAAGTAGGAGTAAAAATGTATATGTCTTTATCAACATATGATACATGATATATATTAATATTAGATTTAAATAATCTTTAGTTTTCAAAACTCTCAGTGAACTAGAAATTATACCATAACCTAGCTCTGGTTTTTCTCCTTCATACGGATTTCTTAGAATTGCAAACTCCGTCCTTCATAAATAAATACAACCTCAGTGGAAAAAGGGCCATCATGAGCAGGAAATGACCTCTACCATTTGTCCTTATATGCCTGTAAAAGAGTTCTAGTTTTGGAAATTTTACCTAATTTATTCATGTATTTCATATGTTGGAGGTCTTATATAAGCTTTTTAATTTTACTTCATTTTCTGTCTTGTTCTGCATAGTGCTGTTGATCCCCATGATTCAGATGGGTTCGAGGCAAACACCTGAAGCCTCCCCCTGGCTCTCCCTAACAACCACTAAAAGATAAAACAGTCAACAGGAAGTGAAATACCAACTTGCTTTGTTTTTGTTTTTGTTTTCAAATGGAATATCATAAAATGCATACCTTGGTCTATATAAACCTCAAACGCAAATGGAAGCATGCATTCTGAGGAAGTATGTGTTTGTTGTACAACAAAGGCCTGGTTGAGATCTTACCTTCCCCTGACCTCCAACAGGGAAGTATATTATCAAGTATTTGAATAAGGTTTCAACTTCTGTCCTGAAAGATCACACATTAATCCATAGTTTACATTAGGCCCTATGCCCCCCTTCTGAAGAGTATCCCTTATTCTAGAAGAATAAGGTGCCTATGTTTGCCATTTTAGGAGTAGAAACTT
>NW_027990796.1:0-201 GCF_054177405.1 Leptonychotes weddellii
ATGGACTCTGAAAAACAAACTGAGGGTTCTAGAGGGGAGGGGGGTGGGAGGATGGGTTGGCCTGGTGGTGGGTATTGAGGAGGGCACGTTCTGCATGGAGCACTGGGTGTTGTGCACGAACAATGAATCATGGAACACTTCATCTAGAACTAATGATGTAATGTATGGGGATTAACATAAGATTAAAAAAATAAATAAATA
>NW_027990797.1:0-201 GCF_054177405.1 Leptonychotes weddellii
ATATTCGGGAGGATAGACGGCGGGGGAGGGGCCTCCGTCGGCCGCTTCTGGCAAGTGATAGAGCCGCGGAGCACAAAATCGGAACTTTTAAAAGTCTCCTCCGCCGAGGGACGTCACTCTGATGGCTAAGCGGGGGGTGGAACCCTCCGGGACAGTGTGGTCTCAGGACCCTCAGGGTCACAGAAAGACCGGGGGTGCCTG
>NW_027990798.1:0-201 GCF_054177405.1 Leptonychotes weddellii
ATTTTTTTTTCAGTATTTTTTATTTCTTTCCATCTTCTACAACATTCATTATACTTCTTTTTTATTATTATTATGTTATGTTAATCACCATACATCACATCATTAGTTTTTGGTGTAGTGTTCCATGATTCATTGTTTGCGTATAACACCCAGTGCTCCATGCAGAACGTGCCCTCTTTAATACCCATCACCAGGGTAAAC
>NW_027990799.1:0-201 GCF_054177405.1 Leptonychotes weddellii
TTTTTTTTTTTTTTTTAAAGATTTTATTTATTTATTTGAGAGAGAGAGAATGAGAGACAGAGAGCATGAGAGGGAGGAGGGTCAGAGGGAGAAGCAGACTCCCTGCCGAGCAGGGAGCCCGATGCGGGACTCGATCCCGGGACTCCAGGATCATGACCTGAGCCGAAGGCAGTCGCTTAACCAACTGAGCCACCCAGGCAC
>NW_027990800.1:0-201 GCF_054177405.1 Leptonychotes weddellii
ATTATCATCTGAATGTCCTCTCTCCAGGAACTACATATGGCCACAGCCAGTTGACAGTTCTCCAGTCTGCAGATGTCTGAGTCTCTATTTGATCTTGGCCCCAAACCAGGACTTTTTAAATTAACCTCCGGGGCAGGGGCAGGGGTGGGGTGAGGTGTCTGGGTGGCTCAGTCGGGTGGGCGTCTGCCTTCAGCTCAGGTC
>NW_027990801.1:0-201 GCF_054177405.1 Leptonychotes weddellii
CAGTGTTGGATGAGCCTCTTTCGAAGGTGACGCTCTAGTTTTGTTCGAAGCTCATCAGTGAGAGGAAACTGCCCAGGAAGGATAGAGATTGCAACACGGGCCTGGGAGGCCCGGTGATTAAGAGAAGGGTTAGGAGCTGAAGGACAGAAGTCCTCCTGGGATCTTTGGACAACAGCGGGTAAACCCCACACAGTTTCCTCT
>NW_027990802.1:0-201 GCF_054177405.1 Leptonychotes weddellii
GCAACTTCTTCCTAGAAACATCGCCAAAGGCAAGGGAAGCAAGGGCAAAAATGAACTATTGGGACTTCATCAAGATAAAAAGCTTTTGCACAGCAAAAGAAACAGTCAACAAAACCAAAAGACAACCGACAGAATGGGAGAAGATATTTGCAAATGACATATCAGATAAAGGGCTAGTATCCAAAATCTATAAAGAACTTA
>NW_027990803.1:0-201 GCF_054177405.1 Leptonychotes weddellii
ACACACAAGAACCCACACCACATACTGACATCATTGTTTCCAGGCTGTGTAGAACACGGCTCTAGCTCTTTGCTGGACAATCATTCTTTTCACTGCATATCCAACCGTCATTCCCAACAGGATCCTGGAGTCAGGGTGACTCCAGACCAGAGCAGGCAAAAAAGCCCCACTTTTCATCACTTCGATTTTACCTCAGAAAGT
>NW_027990804.1:0-201 GCF_054177405.1 Leptonychotes weddellii
GGACACTATCCCAGGACCTGGAGGTCATGACCTGAGCCAAACCATCTGCCCCTTGTCTCTGTATATTATGTGAAATCACATCATTTGAAAATGGATTCTGCTGGTGGCGCCTGGGTGGCTCAGTCGTTAAGTGGCTGCCTTCGGCTCAGGTCATGATCCGAGGGTCGTGGGATCGAGCCCTGCATCGGGCTCCCTGCTCTG
>NW_027990805.1:0-201 GCF_054177405.1 Leptonychotes weddellii
GTACCATGAGAGACGATGGACTCTGAAAAACTAACAGGGTTCTAGAGGGAAGGGGGGTGGGAGGATGGGTTAGCCTGGTGGTGGGTATTGAGGAGGGCACATTCTGCATGGAGCACTGGGTGTTATGCACAAACAATGAATCATGGAACACTTTATCTAAAACTAATGATGTAATGTATGGGGATTAACATAAGAATAAAA
>NW_027990806.1:0-1038 GCF_054177405.1 Leptonychotes weddellii
AGTTGGGATATGCACTTACTGCAACCTATTCTTTGTATAAACATAGGTTATTCCTTAATTTCAGAGAAAATCAGGATAATGTCATTTTATTGAGTTCCAGCTAAAAGTCTCTTTTGTTTTACTTAGATGTCTAATAGTCATAAAGAAGAAAAAGATCTGTTGCCTAAAACCCACTTGTGGCAGGATGAAATTGCCATGCTAAGACTGGAAATAGACACAATAAACAATAAGAACCAGGAAATGGAAAGTAAATATTGTGAAGACATTGAAATTATAAAAGAAAAGAATGTCAGTCTTCTAAAGACCATAAAACTGAATGAGGAAACATTAATAAAAACAATATTAGAATATAGTGCACAGATTAATGCCCTGACCACTGAGAATACAGTGCTAAAGTCTAAACTGGAGAATGAAAAGCAAAACAAAGAAAGACTGGACACACAAGTTGGATCATATCGAGCTAGACTAGCTACTGCTCTAGAGGATTATGATCAAAGTCAGGCGTCAAAAAGAGACCTAGAACTTGCTTTCCAGAGAGCAAAAGATGAATGGTTTCGTCTGCAGGACAAACTGAATTTTGATGTGTCTAACCTAAAAGAAAACAATGAGCTTCTTTCTCAAAACCTTTCTAAAGCTGAAAGTAAATTCAATACCTTAGAAATTGAGCTCCATCACACAAGAGATTCTCTCAGGGAAAAGACTTTGGTTTTAGAATGTGTACAAAGAGACCTAAGTCAAACACAGTGTCAGAAAAAGGAGAGGGAACACATGTATCAAAATGAACAAGATAAAGTGAGTAAATACATTGGAAAGCAGGAATCCTTAGTGGAGAGATTATTTCAACTACAAAGTGAAAATATGCTGCTTCAACAGCAACTAGATGATGCTCACAACAAAGCTGCCAGTAAAGAAAATGTAGTAATTAATATCCAAGACCAGTTTCAGGATATCGTAAAAAAACTTCAAGCTGAAAGTGAAAAACACGGTCTTTTTCTGGAAGCAAGCAATAGAGAGTTAATCAATGAATGTAATCTTTTA
>NW_027990807.1:0-201 GCF_054177405.1 Leptonychotes weddellii
TCTTTTTTTTTTTTTTTTAAAGATTTTATTTATTTATTTGAGAGAGAGTGAGAGAGAGAAAGAGCACAAGAGTGGGGAGCAGGAGAGGGAGAAGCAGACTCCCTGCCGAGCAGGGAGCCCGATGCGGGACTCGATCCCGGGACTCCAGGATCATGACCTGAGCCGAAGGCAGTCGCTTAACCAACTGAGCCACCCAGGCGC
>NW_027990808.1:0-201 GCF_054177405.1 Leptonychotes weddellii
CTTTTTTTTTTTTTTTTAAGATTTTATTTATTTATTTGAGACAGAGAGAATGAGAGACAGAGAGCATGAGAGGGAGGAGGGTCAGAGGGAGAAGCAGACTCCCCGCTGAGCAGGGAGCCCGACGCGGGACTCGATCCCGGGACTCCAGGATCATGACCTGAGCCGAAGGCAGTCGCTTAACCAACTGAGCCACCCAGGCGC
>NW_027990809.1:0-201 GCF_054177405.1 Leptonychotes weddellii
AATTTTTTTTTTTAAAGATTTTATTTATTTATTTGACAGAGAGAGAGATAGCGAGAGCAGGAACAGAAGCAGGGGGAGTGGGAGAGGGAGAAGCAGGCTTCCCGTGGAGCAGGGAGCCCGATGTGGGACTCGATCCCAGGACCCTGGGACCATGACCTGAGCCGAAGGCAGATGCTTAACGACTGAGCCACCCAGGCGCCC
>NW_027990810.1:0-201 GCF_054177405.1 Leptonychotes weddellii
GCGCCTGGGTGGCTCAGTCGGTTAAGCGTCTGCCTTCAGCTCAGGTCATGATCCCAGAGTCCTGGGATCGAGCCCCGCATCGGGCTCCCTGCTCGGCGGGAAGCCTGCTTCTCCCTCTCCCACTCCCCCTGCTTGTGTTCCCTCTCTCGCTGTGTCTCTCTCTGTCAAATAAATAAATAAAATCTTTAAAAAAAAAAAAGA
>NW_027990811.1:0-201 GCF_054177405.1 Leptonychotes weddellii
AAACACAAGAACCCACACCACATACTGACATCATTGTTTCCAGGCTGTGTAGAACACGGCTCTAGCTCTTTGCTGGACAATCATTCTTTTCACTGCATATCCAACCGTCATTCCCAACAGGATCCTGGAGTCAGGGTGACTCCAGACCAGAGCAGGCAAAAAAGCCCCACTTTTCATCACTTCGATTTTACCTCAGAAAGT
>NW_027990812.1:0-201 GCF_054177405.1 Leptonychotes weddellii
CCTGGGTGGCTCAGTCGTTAAGCGTCTGCCTTCGGCTCAGGTCATGATCCCGGGGTCCTGGGATCGAGCCCCGCATCGGGCTCCCTGCTCCGCGGGAAGCCTGCTTCTCCCTCTCTCACTTCCCCTGCTTGTGTTCCCTCTCTCACTGTGTCTCTCTCTGTCAAATAAATAAATAAATAAATAAATAAATAAATAAATAAA
>NW_027990813.1:0-201 GCF_054177405.1 Leptonychotes weddellii
TGGGGCGCCTGGGTGGCTCAGTTGGTTAAGCGACTGCCTTCGGCTCAGGTCATGGTCCCGGGGTCCTGGGATCGAGTCCCGCATCGGGCTCCCTGCTCTGCGGGAAGCCTGCTTCTCCCTCTCCCACTCCCCCTGCTTGTGTTCCCTCTCTCGCTGTGTCTCTCTCTGTCAAATAAATAAATAAAATCTTTAAAAAAAAAA
>NW_027990814.1:0-201 GCF_054177405.1 Leptonychotes weddellii
TTTTTTTTTTAAAGATTTTATTTATTTATTTGAGAGAGAGAATGAGAGAGAGAGAGAGAGAGCATGAGAAGGGGGAGGGTCAGAGGGAGAAGCAGACTCCCCGCCGAGCAGGGAGCCCGATGCGGGACTCGATCCCGGGACTCCAGGATCATGACCTGAGCCGAAGGCAGTGGCTTAACCAACTGAGCCACCCAGGCGCCC
>NW_027990815.1:0-201 GCF_054177405.1 Leptonychotes weddellii
GGGGCGCCTGGGTGGCTCAGTTGGTTAAGCGACTGCCTTCGGCTCAGGTCATGATCCTGGAGTCCCGGGATCGAGTCCCGCATCGGGCTCCCTGCTCGGCAGGGAGTCTGCTTCTCCCTCTGACCCTCCTCCCTCTCATGCTCTCTGTCTCTCATTCTCTCTCTTGCAAATAAATAAAATCTTAAAAAAAAAAAAAAAAAA
>NW_027990816.1:0-201 GCF_054177405.1 Leptonychotes weddellii
TTCAGTAATTATTGCATAAATTAATTATTGCAAAAGAAAAGTTAGAAAGATAGAAGCAAACATAATGTCTTTTTTTTTATTCTTATGTTAATCCCCATACATTATATCATTAGTTTTAGATGAAGTGTTCCATGATTCATTGTTTGTGCATAACACCCAGTGCTCCATGCAGAATGTGCCCTCCTCAATACCCACCACCAG
>NW_027990817.1:0-12194 GCF_054177405.1 Leptonychotes weddellii
TTGGCTAGTATTTTGGTGAGAATTTTTGCATCCATGTTCATCAAGGATATTGGTCTGTAATTCTCCTTTTTGATGGGGTCTTTGTCTGGTTTGGGGATCAAGGTAATGGTGGCCTCATAAAACGAATTTGGAAGTTTTCCTTCCATTTCCATTTTTTGGAACAGTTTCAGACTAATAGGTATTCTTCTGCAATTGTTATTTTAATCTCCTGGGAATGTTAGTAGCAGTAATCTGGGGAGGTAATGGAGGACAAGCCTTTTACAATGCTGAGAATGCTTGGCCGCTTTTACCCAAAGTCAATACTAATCTAATGTCAAGAACGGGTCTCTGCAGCTTTGTAAAGCTTAGCATGCCCACTAGACTCTGCATGAAAAGGTAAAGTCTTCTTAGAAAGTCTGTTCCCCAGAATTTTCCCCGAATCTCAGAGTTACTCTGACAGGAATTCATCCTCAGAACTGTTATTCACTTTTGTACTGGCTCCCATTCCTCCCTTTCACCCTAAACTTTGAAAGGAGCCTAGGAGGTGGTCAGTAGCAAGATAATGCCCATAATCTGCCAGGTTTCCATTTCCTTGCTCATTAGATGGAAAATTCCTGCTCTGTCTTCATGTGATGGCCCCATTCTCTGCTCCTTCCATATCCTTCCAGCCGGAATCAGGAAGCCAGATTCCATGTAGACAGAGGATGATAGATAAGAACAAAGTTCTCTTTACAGGCAAAGGTAAATGGACAGTTGTCAAAGATCCCGAGAAACAGGGCCATGGAGTGGACCTGTTCAGGTATCCTAGACTTTTGGAATGTTCTGTTCAAAAGATCCCTAACAGACCAGATAATCCAAAGCCCACATATTACAGATCCAGAGGCACAGAGCAAAGAGTAGCAAAGATTTACCTAAGGTTAAACAGCCCATTAGTGGATACACTGAGTCCTAAAGGTCCCAAGAGGCTTCTCACTGGCCTCTGGTTTAGGAGGTATTGTCAGGTAGCTTGAGTCCCTTGCTGCTGGTCATAGCTTAGGACATTCAGTTGGGTAGAGGCTCCAGCTTCTCTTGCTCTTTCCACCTGACAAAAAAAAAAAGACCACAGAAAAGGGTCCTTGCCAGATTCCTTTGGAGCCTCCCATTTGTTTTGATAGCCCCTTTAGCTTCCATTACACTGTTTCTTGCTTTTAAGTCTGCTTATCTGTGCCCCTACATGTCCTTCTTCAAACCTTGCAGTCCCCACTTGTTCCATTTAACTACCCAGTATCAATTGTACCTCACTTTATTTTTCCTTATAACAGTTTACTCTACTTGAGATATTATACATTTATGACTTATCATGTGTCTCCCTCACTCAAGGGCATGCACTGCAAAGATACAGTGATGAACAAGATAGATAAGGTCCTGACAACAAGGACCTTATAGTTTCATGGGAGAACTAGACAATGAATAACTAAACAAAGTTATACAAAATAACTACAGACTGTGATAAGTATTATAAAGAAAGTAAAAAGTTGCTGTCATACAGAATAACAAGGAGGGAATCTAATCAGGGAATCAGGTATGTCTTCTTTGAGGAGATGACAGTTAAGGCAATCATGAAAAGAACAGAGGAGTGGTAGGCTGAAAAGGAAGGTGAAGGGGGTGTGAAAAGAGTTTACAAAGCAGATGTAAATGATATTGAATCAAATTTCCTGGAAAGGGCTTTATTAATGTGGGTCAATTTTGTAAATATTTATTTCTAGAAGCAAAGGGATGGTGTAGATTATTCCAATCACCTTTCCAGTTTGAGGTATCTACTTATTAGTTGTGTGATAAATTAATTCAATGTTTTCTGAGCACTTACTGTGCATTAGGCTGTGTGCTGAGTGCTGGGGATAAGATAGTGAACAGGGTCAAAGAAGGTAAAAGTTCTGCCCTCAAAGAGCTCACAGTTTAGTGAGAGATGTAAAAACAAACAAATGTATAATTTGTGATAAGTGTTCTGAAAGATAAACAAGGTGTTAAAAGAAAACAAGATACATTCAAATTTTAATGATGTTATTTTTTTAAAGTGCATCTAAAATTGATGAAATATGGTAGAACTTTCCTCATAGATTTATTGTGAAAATTAAATGAGTTAATATGTGCAAAGCTTAGAAAACAGAGGCAGGAACACAGTAGCTAGTCAGTGAACATTAGCTATTATTACCCTCATTCTCTAGGGTTGTTTGGAAGAGTTAATGCAATAAGGTTGATTAATGAGTGTACCCGGCATAAAATTCAGCACCAGGTATGAAGGCCATGCATGTAGAAGGCATTGGGTGTGTGTAGGTATGAATTCATGACTCTGTGTCAGTGGAGACTTTATGGCTTATGTCAAGTGATTTGGACAGAAACAGAGGGAAAAATTGCTGAGGGTCCTGTTGCCATGAGTTTATTTCATTGTGAGAAAAAAAAATAGCTTTCTTTTTGTCTTATTTGGCTCTTCCAACTCCTTCCTTTGCTCTTTGTTGTGGACAATTTCATGAAGCTGAGGTACCACCAGCCCCTTTATTTCATGGAGTCTGGGGCAAGCTGGGGAGGTTCCAGGAAATTTTTGTCAATTTTGAGGCTTTATTTCTCCTCCAATTAGCAGTAGGCAAGGACCAGACAAGAACATTTTAATGACACAGAAAGTGCGTGCCTGAGGAAGTGGACTGGAGCCAACTTAGGCTGTACTGATGTCTCACTGGTCTTACAATGTGGTTTCCTTTACATGGAAATACAATTAATTCATCAGCTGTTTGATTTACTTTGATGGCTTTGGTACATTTCTCAATCCTTAAAGGTAGGAGGCTCTCTCAGTTTGAAGATCTTTTGGGAACCTTAGCTCACAACTTCATTGGGTTGCTTATTCAGTGTTCCTGATGTTTAACTCTGTTCTACTATTCCTAGTCCCCAAGAATTGAGGAATCTAAGTGTGCCTACAAGGGACAGTAGAAACAGGACTCAGCATGGTATCAGAAGTCTGGGGTTCCAATTCCAGGTCTAACACTTGCTAGTGTGTGACCTTGGGTAAGCCATTTCAGTTTGTGGAACTTGTTTTATCATTGGTCTTACCTGGAGGCAAGAGACTCTGGACCTCATGGAAGCTGGTAGAAGGATTAAATGTGATAATAAAGATTCCAGTAAGAGTAATTACTCTTAAGTCTTTGGCCAAGTCTTCCTCTTCTATGTGAGTATGTCATCCTCTTCAGCCAGGAAGAGTGACACATAGGAGATTGTGGGGGATAAGAAGGAGTCAATCTTGAGGGTTAGATACTGTATCTGGAATCCTTCATAGCAGAATGAGGTAATATATGAGAATGTGTAAAATAAGCACAGGGACTGATATAGTAGGTTCTTAAGAAGTACTAGTTTCTTTCCTTCCACCACTCCTTTTTCAGGAGAAAAATAACTTTTTTGGAACCTCTTTCTTCTTGGTATCTTCCCTTGGGAAGTCCAGATAAGGCCATTAAATTGCTTTATTATTGTATAGCAAATTAGTTCAGTTGATTAGCACACTTCATTATTGAGGTCAATGAGACCAATTCAGCTCCCCTGTGGATCATTTACCTTTTCTCATTCACCATGGGCCATACAAAGAACAGTATGTCAGTTTATTTGAAGGGGTAGATAAGCAAATCAGAGGTAGAAATGTACATCTTGTCCATGTGAGGGAGAGACTGGTTTGGTGTTCTTTCTCATTGCTGTTAGAACACCAAAGCTAACCTCAGGAAGGAAGCATAGTGATGAGAAAGTATTGAATCAGAAAACATCAAATTTCAAAAGGACCTCAGAGATCACCCAATTCAATTCCTTCTCTTCTTACTTTTCAGATGGAGAGACTCAGTACATGGGGGAACTGACTATAACCTTAGCACTTTTTTATTCATTCAGCTTGGTAAAGTTATACCAACATGAGTGGGTCTGGCTAAGAACTGGAGTTTCTTCCACAGAGGAAAAGGAAGAAGACTGTATTAAGCATGAAGATGTAGATGCACAGATGGCTAAACTGGTGAGTAACTAGACCAAGTGAAGACTAAAATAATTTGTAGAAACATCCACAAGGCAAAGAATCCTGGGTACAGATTAAGCCTCCATTTTGCTTCCAGAATACAATCCTAAAGCACAAATCCAGTCATGTCCTCGTACCTTACAAAGCCCCAGATTTAGCATTCAACACTCTCCATAAGATCACCACCTTACCATGCTCTTCCACAAAATCTATGGCCCAGATATGTTCTGTACTACTTATCCCTCTTGAAATAAACCTTTAAAATCTGTGCTTCTATACTTAGTAGTATTGGTAGAGTCAAGACTTGAACCCAAGTCTATTAACTACAGGCCAGTGTTCTTTCCACTTCATTATGTATCTTGCCTAATTTACTTCTGCTTTATGCTAATGCACTATTGTATCAGTGAATAACAAATAGTATATAATTGTTAATGCTCATAAAGGATTAACTATGCTCAAAGGCCTGGATATACACATTACCTCATTTAATCTTCATAACATTCCAAAGAAATAGGTAGCATTTGCCAGATAAGGAAACTGAAGCTCAGAGAGGTTAAATAATTGCTCAAATTCACATATATCAAGATGTAGAAACTGGGTTCAGATCTAGATGTCTGATGACTTCAGATCCTGTGCTCATAATGACTACTTTATGCTCTTTCTTGAAGTATTCTTTTTTTTTAAGATTTTATTTCTTGAAGTATTCTTTTGACACACCATGGGAAAAGTATATGATTTGACTTGCATCCCAAGGAAGAGGGTTGGTCTTCATAAGCAGCCTTGCATTATGACTGATGGCATATACCATTGAAATAGGTAAATGGAGAAAGGAAGTGCAGTCCATGTTTAGGGAACTGAATTCTCTCTGTTGGAACCAACTTGTTTCCTAAAAATATGAAACCCATTTGCCTGGTCTCACTAATCTATGTTCTAATCCTATTTCAATCATATACCTCATAAAATATTTGTAGAATTAATGGCTAGCTGCTGTGCAGACTAGTAGTTCTAAGTAGTGGGGCATCTGGGTGGCTCAGTTGGTTAAGTGTCTGTCTTCAGCTCAGGGTCCTGGGATTGAGCTCCGCATCAGGCTCCCTGCTCAGCTGGGAGTCTGCTTCTCCCTATCCCTCTGATCCTCCCCGCCACTTGAATGCTCTCTCTGTGTGTGTGTCTCAAATAAATATATAAAATCTTAAAACAAAGAAGTTCTAAGTAGCGAGGGATGGTAATGTTATACACAACCCTCAAGGTGCTTAAGATCAGTTTATGAAAAGAGAAATACCACAGACTCCAAATACAGAAAGCCCTACCATTTCACCATTGTGTTGGTGAGTTCTAGTTGTTTCATTAATCCACAATTAGTGGTATGGTTATATCAAATCTGAATTTATAGAAGTCTATAATGAGAAGGTGACCTGGATGTCTTTGTCCAATGGTGGGACTTATTATTTGAGAAGGATAGTCACAAACCAGAACTTGTTCACAGGATAAAAAATCAAATTATAGAGGAGGTGGATACCATACTCCATGGAGAGTGGTATAACCAGGGCTGTTTGGTGAGAAGTGATAACTCAGATAAGTCTAAATTGATATCCTCATCCTTGACTTGTCACTGTCCCTAATGTCCCACATCCAAGCACCAGTCATGAGGTTCTAACTCTTGAGTACCTCTCAAAATCCAATAAGAAAAACAGAAAATTATAAAATAAAATAACTCACAAAAAGACAAATCTGGATGGCTCATTAGTATACGAGAAGACGTTCAATTTATCTGGTGAACAGATCAAATAATGAGCTTCTAATTTATACAGATTAAAGTGACAAAAATTAGTAAGGAGGAAAACATCAAATATTGATAATCATTTGGGAAATAGGAATGCTGAGACAATATTGGTTAGAGTGTAAAGTAGAAAACAATCTGGCAGTACATCATGAAATTATGTCTGTGTTATTCCTTATCTTTTACTCTTTGGGCTTATTCTACTTTTCCTTTTTTAACGTCTTAAGTTGAGTACTTAAATCATTAATTTTGAGCCTTCCTTTCTTTAAGTTTTTTTTTTAACTTAAATTCCAGTTAGTTAATGTACAGTGTAATATTAGTTTCAGGTGTACAATATAGTGATTCAACACTTCCATACAACACCAGGTGCTGATCAAAATATCCCCATCACCTATATAACCCATCCCCCCACCAACCTCTCCCCTGGTAACCTGTCAGTTTATTCTCTACAGTTAAGAGTCTGTTTCTTGGTTTTCTTCTCTCTCTCTCGCCCCCCCCACCTTTGCTCATTTGTTTTGTTTCTTAAATTCCACATATGAGCGAAATCCTATAGTATTTGTCTTTCTCTGACTGACTTATTTTGCTTAGCATGATACTCTCTATTTTCATCTATGTCATCGTAAATGGCAAGATTTCTTTCTTCTTTATGGCTGATTAATGTTCCATTATATATCTTTATCCATTCATCAGTCAATGGACACTTGGGCTGTTCCCATAATTTGGCTATGGTAGATAATGCTGCTATAAACATTGGGGAACATGCATCCCTTCAAATTAGTATTTTTGTATTCTTTGTGTAAATACCTAGTACTGCAATTCCTAGATCACAGGGTAGTTCCATTTTTAATTTTTTGAGGAAACTTCATACTGTTTTCCAGAGTGGCTGCACCAATTTGCATTCCCATCAACAGTGCAAGAGGGTTCCCCTTTCTCTACATCCTCACCAACACCTATTGTCTCTTGCATTGTTGATTTTAGCCCTTCTGACAGGTGTGAGGTGATATCTCATTGTAGTTTTGGTTTGTATTTCCCTGATGATCAGTGATATTGAGCCTTTTTTATATGAATATTTATAGCTAAAATTTTCCTTTTACTGCTTTAGTTTTACTTTGTGTTATAGTCATTATTTTTCAGTTTTATTTATTTTCAAATTTTCCATTGACTTCTTTGGCTTATGAGTTTTTAGTACTTTTTCATTTCTAAATGTATCTTTAATTATCTTTTTGCTATTGGTTTCCAAATTGATTTCATTTTGTTGATCTGCAGGATGCTAATCCTTTGAAATTTGTTGAAGTTAGTCTAATGGCCTAGCATAGGGTCAATTTTCATAAATGTTCATGCATGTTTAAAAATAATATGTATTCTCCAATTGCTTGGTGAAAAATTCTATTCATTATTTTGTTCAAGTCTTTTATACCTTTACTGACTCTCTGTTTTATCAATCTTGAGAGAGATGTGTAAAATTTCTCAGTGATGGCATAATTTATCAATTTCTCTTCATTGTTATTTTTCTTTATAAATTTTGAGCCTATGTTGTTGGATACATATAAGTTTATATCTGTTATATCTTAATGGTGAATTGATCATTTCATCACTATGTAATGACCCTCTTTTATCTCTACTAATGCTTTTTGCTTTACAGTCTATTTTGACTGATAATATAGCCACACTACCCTTTTCATTGTTGTTGATAGTATTTGTCTGTTGTACCTTTTCCATACTTTGACATTCACTTTTTCTGTGCCCTAATGTTTTACATATATATTTTTTGAACTGCTTAGGGCAAGATTTTAAAAATAGCCTGGTGACCTTTGTCTTTCAACAGGGCAAATTTGTGTATTTCCATTCATTGTGATTGCTAATAAGTTTTTTTTATTCATTTCTATGCACTTATTATTTGTTCCATTTATTCTTTTTTTAAATTTTGTTTATTTACTTATTTGAAAGAGAGAGAGAGAAAGCAAGCATGAGCAGGGGAAGGAGCAGAGGGAGAGGGAGAAGCAGACTCCCTGCTGAGCAGGGAGCCTGACACGGGGCTCAATCCCATGACCCTGAGATCATGACCTGAGCTGAAGGCAGATGCTTAACCAACTGAGCCACCCAGGTGGCCCATGTCCCATTTATTCTATTTCCCCCCTTTCCCTGACTTTATTACCATATTTTGGAATGATTGGAGGTTTTCCTTCTTGCTCCATTTTTTTCTCCCTCTGTCATTTGTAAGTTATATACTCTGTTTAGCCTTTTAGTGTTTATTCTGGCTATTTTAATATCCATACTTAACTAACAAAATTCCATTTTAGTTCATGTTTTGACATTCCTCCTAAATGATTCATGATCTTTGAGTACTTTAACTCCCATCATCCAATTCTGACATATGCTATTTCTATCAAGTATTTTATTTCCATTTTATTTTTACCTTCTTATATTAAATATTATTATTTTGTTTTATATAATCAATACATTTAGATTTACCTCAATATTTGCCAGTGTCTGATCACTATTCCTTCTTGCATCTCATACCTTTCACCTTTCACATTCCATCCGTTTGGCCCTTCCTGCTTGCTTAGCTATATTATGACACACAACACTTCACCCAAACACATTAAATTACTTCTCTTTTTATAAATACATTTTCTATTAATGAGTAATGTATACCTTTACTCACATTGTTGCCCCTTTCAAGAATGCCAAAATTGAATGTCTTGACCATTGAAATCCTGTATATTGTAAAGGTCCAGTGAAAATGTCACACTCCCAGAAACTTTTAAATTCCTAAGTTGGTTTAAACATTTATTTTCTCTATATGACCATAGCATTCTATCTATACTTAGTAGTGCAACTATTAATTTACCCAAGTTATTGTACCTCCTGCTACACTGTAAGTTTCTTGTATATAAATTATCTCTGAAACCCCAGTGCCTGGCACAGTGCTGAATATAGAATAGTACACACACAGTAAATGTTTGATGAAAAGCCTTGTGTTGTATGACCCTGAAAAAATACCTTCTTTTCTCTGGGAACCCAGAAAAAAAATTAAACACGGTCATTGCTGAAAGTTTCTTCTGTGACATTGAGTCTTATTCTACTACCTCATCTTCACCACAACCATGTCTTATTTCACTCTACCTTGTGAATTATTAAATTAAGAAAGGCTTTAAGTTCTGTTTGAACATGCAGTCCTTTCTTTGTCCTTTCACACTTGTAGATGTTAACAGTTGATACTGCCTCAGTGTGAATGAGCTTTGATTCCTTCCTTAGCTCAGGTTTTCCTAAGGAATTGGAGAGACAGAGAGTAAAAGATTCTTGAGTGCTTGGAATTGGGGTCAGAGAGCAAATCTTGATACCAAAGTGAGGGAAAGTATAGACCTTGAAACTAGGGTCTAAAGTCTTGGCCAACTTGACGGTCTGGCCCCAAGCCAAGAATGCATGTGGAGAAAGTTAAAAGCAGGGTACTCTAATCTTGAGGTGACTGCTTGAGGTGGATAGGTACTTTAGACTGGAGGACTTTCCAGGGTGCTCAGGCAGAAGATAGCTATCACCTAAGTCCTGGAGCCTGTGAACTCTGACCTGGCCTTTTGTGGACTTGACCAGGCTGCCACAGAGGAAGCACACCTATCCTGGAAGGAAATATAAAGAGGAGAGAGATTAACCCATTTTGAAGCAGAAAAATGCCAGAGGCACTAAATGGGCCATGAACTGAAGAGACTTAATTTCACAGAGAACCAAGTTGTTAGATCTTAAAGGGAATTGGGGGATCACTTCATCCACTCTTACAGTCACAAATTGGGCTGAGGCTTTGGGCACAAGATTGATGAGTGCAAGGCTGGGGTTCAAGCCTAAACACAGAAGGTACTAAGGCAGGTGCCCAAGGCAAGGGACTCACGCTAGCGACAGGAAACAAAGATGCAGCACACATAAAGAAACAATTATTATGGTATACATTTTGCTGGCTATTTAATGTACATAAGCCTGAGAAGAAGTGATGGTGTTCCTATATTTTAAAAACATATGAGGAGACTGAGGCTGGGAAGGGGGGGGAACTGCCTGAGGTCACACTCAGATTTTAGCACAGCACAGCTTAGAGCCTAGGTCCCATGATTCCCAGAGTAGGTGTTTTTTTTCTTTCTTTCTTTTTTTTTTTTCTGTATCATCCTGCCTTAGGTTTTTTCTGCTTAAGTTTCCTTATAAGCTAGATACTATTATCGCCCACATTTTCCAGTGAGGAAATGGGATCACAGAGAGGTTAAATAACTTTCTTCAGGTCTCACATCTTCTATTGTGGTGGCAACCAGGATGCAAACCCAGGTAGTCTGTTTTTAGAACTTAGGGTCTTAACAACTCTGCCACAACTGCATTTCAAATTAGGAAGCTTTAATGTATTAGTCACAATAAAATAGCAAAAAAATATTTTAAGTAATGATTTCCAGTGCTATTAAAGTTTTATAAAAATAGGCATACTCATGTACTCTTAGAAACCTTGGAAATAATTTGCTGGACCCCTTGGCAAAGCACTACAGAAATATTCAGTTAGAGCCACAAATAAATTCATATTCTATGATCCAAGAATTCTAATTACAGAAATTTGTCTCAAGGAGTGACTCCAAAAGGCACGGAAAAGCTATGCACATAGGGATGCTTGTTGCAGCCTTATTGATGAAGAAATGGAAACAACAAGATGGTCCACCATTAGGGGACTGGCTGTTTGTACATCAACAGAATGGAACATTAGGTAGCCTTGAGAAAAAAAAATTAGGAAGACTGCAAAGTTATGTGACACAATGCTTATGATAGAATGGTAAATGAAAATATCATGCACCAAATTCCCCAGTCATCTTGGTTGAAGCCCATTTAAAATATGCATGCATATGGAAGGAAAAAAGCAAACATGAACCTAGTGATATCAGGGTGGTGGGATTATGAGACACTTCCATTTTTATTGTTATGTGTTTTCTTTAATGCTCTTAGAGATAATCTTTTTAATACAGAAAGGAAAATAGAACATAGTAATAATTCTCTTATTTCCAGGAGGCTGCTTTCATTTCACAAAGACCCAGGAAATTCATGCCTCCACAGCACTGCATTTTGGTCTTTTTAAGAGGTGGGGCTTGTGATAGAGGTTCTGGCTATAGAAACACCATCCAGACAGACAGGAGTTCTCTCCAGGGCCTATACTTTTCTTGGAAGGAAGAATAAGTAAGCCTCTTGGATAGCCCCTTTCAGCAAGTTCTTTTTAATGCATCATTTAAATTAAGAAGTGTGGAATGCTGGTATATTCCTGGATAAGAGGTCAGGTGATGGGTTCACGCCCACTCTGGGGTCCATGTGAAGTCAGGCACTCTTGTTATACTCTCCTTCTCCCATGTGGAAGGTGTCTCTCTCAGTGCTGGGCTGCCTGAGTGTAATCAAGGGTACTGGGAGTAGTGCAAATCTATATTTCCTATACTTCTCAATGCATCCTTTCTGATTTCTGTGCTTCGCCCAGAAATCCCTCACCTGTGTAATTCCTCACCTGGAATCCTTGGCTTTTGTGAAGGTATTTTTGAGTCCAAATAGCTATTCACATTAAGGAGTGTGGGAAGGGATGAGTGGTAGAAATTCCTAAGCTGCCATTTATGTTGACTTTTTTTTTTGTTATTTAAATTCAGTTAGCCAAGTTATTTTGTTGACATCTGTATTGCTGAGTAAATTTTTGTATATGGTGTGAGGTAGGGGCCTAATTTCATTATTTTGTATGTGGCTCTCTAGTTGTCCCAACACCATTAGTTGGAAAGATGGCTTTCCCATGGAATAAATGATCTTGGCAGCTTTGTCAAAAATCAATGACCATATATATGGGTTTATTTCTGAACTCTTAATTGTATTTCACTGATCTATATGTTTGTCCTTATACCAGTACCACATTATTTTGGTAACTGCAGCTTTTGTTTTTAAGATTTTATTTATTTATTTGAGATAGAGAGAGCAAGAGAGAGTGAGAAAGAGAGCATGGGTTGGGGAACAGAGGGAGAGGGAGAAGCAAGCTCCCCTCTGAGCAGGGAGCCAGATGTGGGATCATGACCTGAGCCGAAGGCAAATGCTTAACTGATTGAGCCACCCAGGTGCCCTGGTAACTGCAGCTATGTAGTAAGTTTTGAAATCAGTAAGTGTGTTTCCTCCAATTTTGTTTTCCTTCTATAAGATCTTTTTTTAATTGGGGATCCCCTGCAATTCCATATGACTCCATGTTAATCCTTCTTTTTCCAGCTTTCGTGAGGTATAATTGACAAATAAAATTGTAATATATTTAAAGTGAACAACATAATGATTTTTTTTATTCTTATGTTAATCCCCATACATTACATCATTAGTTCTAGATGAAGTGTTCCATGATTCATTGTTCGTGCATAACACCCAGTGCTCCATGCAGAACGTGCCCTCCTC
>NW_027990818.1:0-1038 GCF_054177405.1 Leptonychotes weddellii
GGCTCCCTGCTCGGCAGGGAGTCTGCTTCTCCCTCTGACCCTCCTCCCTCTCATGCTCTCTCTGTCTCTCATTCTCTCTGTCTCAAATAAATAAATAAAATCTTTAAAAAAAAAAAATCCTCACAGTAGTTTATGTGAATGTATACATGTGTCCTTAGTCAAGTGGTTCCACATATAATAGTTGACTTCTGGTTAATTGAGGTTTTACAATAATATAAGGAGAGGTGACTGGAATATTAGTATATTGTAAAGAAAAATTTGGAAATCTTTTAATTTCATTTTTAAAAAAGATCTTGTGATGGTATAAAAGAAATGATACTGTGACAACTCAGTATTTGAGTAAAAGAACAATCTCTGAAGTGGGGAGGGAAGAGTGGAATGTGTGGGTAGGGGGAGAGGGCTGTGCGAACATTGCCATCAACACATTAATACACTTTACACTGGCTTTCAAGGACAAGCTCCGGAATCCTGTTCAAAAGCTGACAGCCACCAAATATGAGAGGAAATGTACTCTCAGCCTAGCTGGGTTAAGTCAGCTTTTTATACCTTTAACCTGACAGGTTTAGTCAAAGACTAAATATAAAGACTGGATGAAAGAGAGAGATAGAGACAGAGATGAGCAAGAATGAGAGAGAGAGAGCAAGAGCAAGAGAGAGGTCTATTTTCAGGTGGCTGTTGAATTTCAAGAGATAGGAAAATGTAACTACCAGATGGTACAAAGACTGCAAAGATGTCTGACAGCCAGCAAAAGTTGAGTGTTGGAAGTGGGTCTGTTTTCTTCTCCTTTCTATCAGCCATCACTGACAGGGTGAAGATAGCCAAAGGTCCAAGAAATATGACCACTCCCAACCTCTTGTCTAATAAGCAAACTTCTTTGCCTCTTCACTTCCCTCCCTCCCCTCCTTCCTTCCTCCCTCCATCCCCGCCTCACTCTCCCCTCCCCTCCTCTCCCCTCCCCTCCTCTCCCCTCCCTTCCCCTCTCCTCCTTTCCCCTCCCCTCCCCTCTCCTCCTTTCCCCTCCTCTCCTCCCCATCCCCC
>NW_027990819.1:0-201 GCF_054177405.1 Leptonychotes weddellii
AGACTTCAGAAGTCCTTCCAGATGAAGATAAAAAAAGAGTTTAAAACAATAATGTAGGGGTGCCTGGGTGGGTCAGTCCGTTAAGTGGCTGTCTTCGGCTCAGGTCATGATCCTGGGGTCCTGGGATCGAGCCCCACGTCCGGCTCCCTGCTCAGTGGACAGCCTGCTTCTCCCTCTCCCTCTGCCTGCCACTCTGCCTTT
>NW_027990820.1:0-201 GCF_054177405.1 Leptonychotes weddellii
TATCTCTCTGTCAAATAAATAAATAAAATCTTTAAAAAAAAAAAATTAGTTTTCCTTACATGATCATCTATTTTTAATGCAATCTTAGTTAGGAACCCTCCCCCTTCTCAGAGAGGAAACTATAAGTTGTTCACAATACCCATACTTCATTTGAGCAGCTCTGCTTCATTTATCATATCAGTGATGATAGAAATGGTAAGT
>NW_027990821.1:0-201 GCF_054177405.1 Leptonychotes weddellii
CTCCTGGGTGGCTCAGTTGGTTAAGCGACTGCCTTCGGCTCAGGTCATGATCCTGGAGTCCCGGGATCGAGTCCCGCATCGGGCTCCCTGCTCGGCAGGGAGTCTGCTTCTCCCTCTGACCCTCCTCCCTCTCATGCTCTCTGTCTCTCATTCTCTCTCTCTCAAATAAATAAATAAAATCTTTAAAAAAAAAAAAAAAGA
>NW_027990822.1:0-201 GCF_054177405.1 Leptonychotes weddellii
GGGGCGCCTGGGTGGCTCAGATGGTTAAGCGTCTGCCTTCGGCTCAGGTCATGATCCCAGGGTCCTGGGATCGAGCCCCACATCGGGCTCCTGGCTCAGCCGGGAGTCTGCTTCTCCCTCTCCCTCTGCCTCTCCCACTGCTCATGCTCTCTCTCTCTCTGTATCTCTGTGTCTCAAATGAATAAATAAAATCTTTAAAAA
>NW_027990823.1:0-201 GCF_054177405.1 Leptonychotes weddellii
TCGGGCGCCTGGGTGGCTCAGTTGGTTAAGCGACTGCCTTCAGCTCAGGTCATGATCCCAGGGTCCTGGGATCGAGTCCCGCATCGGGCTCCCTGCTCTGCAGGGAGCCTGCTTCTCCCTCTCCCACTCCCCCTGCTTGTGTTCCCTCTCTCGCTGTGTCTCTCTCTGTCAAATAAATAAATAAAATCTTTAAAAAAAATA
>NW_027990824.1:0-201 GCF_054177405.1 Leptonychotes weddellii
TTTTTTTTTTTTTTTTTTTAAGATTTTATTTATTTATTTGAGAGAGAGAGAATGAGAGACAGAGAGCATGAGAGGGAGGAGGGTCAGAGGGAGAAGCAGACTCCCTGCCGAGCAGGGAGCCCGATGCGGGACTCGATCCTGGGACTCCAGGATCATGACCTGAGCCGAAGGCAGTCGCTTAACCAACTGAGCCACCCAGGC
>NW_027990825.1:0-201 GCF_054177405.1 Leptonychotes weddellii
TTTTTTTTTTAAAGATTTTATTTATTTATTTATTTGAGACAGAGAGAATGAGAGACAGAGAGCACGAGAGGGAGGAGGGTCAGAGGGAGAAGCAGACTCCCTGCCGAGCAGGGAGCCCGATGCGGGACTCGATCCAGGGACTCCAGGATCATGACCTGAGCCGAAGGCAGTCGCTTAACCAACTGAGCCACCCAGGCGCCC
>NW_027990826.1:0-201 GCF_054177405.1 Leptonychotes weddellii
CGCCTGGGTGGCTCAGTTGGTTAAGCGACTGCCTTCGGCTCAGGTCATGATCCTGGAGTCCCGGGATCGAGTCCCGCATCAGGCTCCTTGCTCGGCAGGGAGTCTGCTTCTCCCTCTGACCCTCCTCCCTCTCATGCTCTCTGTCTCTCATTCTCTCTGTCTCAAATAAATAAAAATAAAAATTAAAAAAAAAAAAAAAAA
>NW_027990827.1:0-201 GCF_054177405.1 Leptonychotes weddellii
TTGGGCGCCTGGGTGGCTCAGTTGGTTAAGCGACTGCCTTCGGCTCAGGTCATGATCCTGGAGTCCCAGGATCGAGTCCCGCATCGGGCTCCCTGCTCGGCAGGGAGCCTGCTTCTGCCTCTGACCCTCCCCCCTCTCATGTGCTCTCTCTCTCTCATTCTCTCTCTCTCAAATAAATAAATAAAATCTTTAAAAAAAAAA
>NW_027990828.1:0-201 GCF_054177405.1 Leptonychotes weddellii
AGGGGCGCCTGGGTGGCTCAGTTGGTTAAGCGACTGCCTTCGGCTCAGGTCATGATCCCGGAGTCCTGGGATCGAGTCCCACATCGGGCTCCCGGCTCGGCGGGGAGCCTGCTTCTCCCTCTGACCCTATCCCCTCTCATGCTGTTTCTCTCTCTCTCTCTCAAATAAATAAATAAAATCTTTAAAAAAAATAAAAATAAA
>NW_027990829.1:0-1038 GCF_054177405.1 Leptonychotes weddellii
GTCTCTCATTCTCTCTCTCAAATAAATAAATAAAATCTTTTAAAAAAAAAAAAGATAGATTTAGGGGCACCTGGGTGGTTCAGTTGGTTAAGCGACTGCCTTCGGCTCAGGTCATGATCCTGGAGTCCCGGGATCGAGTCCCGCATCGGGCTCCCTGTTCGGCGGGGAGCCTGCTTCTCCCTCTGACCCTCCCCCCTCTCATGTGCTCTCTGTCTCTCATCCTCTCTGCTTCTCCCTCTGACCCTCCTCCCTTTCATGCTCTCTGTCTCTCATTCTCTCTCTCAGATAAATAAAATCTTAAAAAAAAAAACAACCTGGTAAAACCAGGGGCGCCTGGGTGGCTCAGTCGGTTAAGCGACTGCCTTCAGCTCAGGTCCATGATCCTGGAGTCCCGGATCGAGTCCCGCATCGGGCTCCTCGCGCAGCGGGGAGTCTGCTTCTCCCTCTGCCCTTCCCCCCCTCTCATGCTCTCTCTCTCTAATAAATAAATAAATAAATCTTAAAAAAAAGAAAAACCGGTGACAGTAGACTTGTCCACACCAGGTTGCCGTACACCTCCAACTGGTAAAGAACGCGATACCCGCCAAGTGCAATAAAACAAGGTATGCCTGTACTGTGAGAAAAGTTGTGTAAACGTGGTCTCTCTCGCTCTCTCTCTGTTTCAAAGTATCTTTTTGTACTGTACTCACCCTTCTGGTGACGATACGAGGTGATAAAATGCCCAGGGGAGGAGGTGAAGTGAGGGAATGACGCAGGCTTGTGACGTAGAGTTAGCCTACAATTGACCTTCTGATGATTCGACAGAAGGAGGCTCATCTGCTCCCTGGCCTCCAACGATGGCCGGCATCGTTCCAAACTGCCGAAATCGAAACCACAGATAGGGGGGATCGCTGCAGTTGTGATTGGCATCTGATTGGCAGGCGGTTTTGTGTGTCTGACCCTTTAGCCTGTGGGGGTCTGTGCTAACTCCAGTTAGTGTCAAAATTGAACAGATTTGGGACACCTGGGTGGCTCAGTCAGTTAAGCGTCTGCCTTCGG
>NW_027990830.1:0-201 GCF_054177405.1 Leptonychotes weddellii
CGGGGCGCCTGGGTGGCTCAGTTGGTTAAGCGACTGCCTTCGGCTCAGGTCATGATCCTGGAGTCCCTGGATCAAGTCCCGCATCGGGCTCCCTGCTCAGCAAGGAGCCTGCTTCTCCCTCTAACCCTCCCCCCTCTCATGTACTCTCTCTCTCTCATTCTCGCTCTCTCAAATAAATAAATAAATCTTTAAAAAAAAAAA
>NW_027990831.1:0-201 GCF_054177405.1 Leptonychotes weddellii
TTTTTTTTTTAAAGATTTTATTTATTTATTTGAGAGAGAGAATGAGAGACAGAGAGCATGAGAGGGAGGAGGGTCAGAGGGAGAAGCAGACTCCCTGCCGAGCAGAGAGCCCGATGCGGGACTCGATCCCGGGACTCCAGGATCATGACCTGAGCCGAAGGCAGTCGCTTAACCAACTGAGCCACCCAGGCGCCCCTATAA
>NW_027990832.1:0-201 GCF_054177405.1 Leptonychotes weddellii
TAAAAAAAAAAAAAGTTATACTCTCTGTGTCACGGTTACCCTTTACATGATTTTTTCATCATCGTTTTCAACTTCGCACATCTTGTAGTTCTCTACGCAGACTATTTCAGCTTCTAGTGCTGTACATATCTACATCTTCTGGATGGGACTGCCCGTGATCCATGAGCTTGGGGTCAAGCATAAACTGTGTAGCACCTGATA
>NW_027990833.1:0-201 GCF_054177405.1 Leptonychotes weddellii
CTCCCAGATTTGGTCGCACCCCAGTGACCCCCTGGAGCTGGTGGTCTCAGGTGAGGAACCCAGCCCTGTCCCCTCTGTGGTCCTGTGGTCAACTCCTGACCCTGTCTGGGAAGACCCACAATATAGGATGGGAATGAGGGTGCTCCAGGGAGGGTCATCCAGAGGGGCATCCACCCCTCCAAGGAATGGAGGACCACACCG
>NW_027990834.1:0-201 GCF_054177405.1 Leptonychotes weddellii
TGGGCGCCTGGGTGGCTCAGTTGGTTAAGCGACTGCCTTCGGCTCAGGTCATGATCCTGGAGTCCCTGGATCGAGTCCCGCATCGGGCTCCCTGCTCGGCAGGGAGTCTGCTTCTCCCTCTGGCCCTCCCCCCTCTCATGTGCTCTCTCTCATTCTCTCTCTCTCAAATAAATAAATAAAATCTTTAAAAAAAAAAAAAGA
>NW_027990835.1:0-201 GCF_054177405.1 Leptonychotes weddellii
GGTTTTTTCTGGGGGGTGAGGGGGGTTGGTTTTGTCTTAGCTTAGTGGCTTAAAACAACACAAATTCATTTTCTGACACTTCTGAAAGTCCTAAGTCCCAAATGGGTCTCCCTGGACTGAAATAAAGGTGTAAACAGGGCTGCATTCCTTCTGAAGGCTCTAAGGGAGAATGTTTCCTTGCCTTTCCTGCTTCTAGAGGCC
>NW_027990836.1:0-201 GCF_054177405.1 Leptonychotes weddellii
CTGGGTGGCTCAGTTGGTTAAGCGACTGCCTTCGGCTCAGGTCATGATCCTGGAGTCCCTGGATCGAGTCCCGCATCGGGCTCCCTGCTCGGCAGGGAGTCTGCTTCTCCCTCTGACCCTCCCCCCTCTCATGTGCTCTCTGTCTCTCTCATTCTCTCTGTCTCAAATAAATAAATAAAATCTTTAAAAAAAAAAAAAACT
>NW_027990837.1:0-201 GCF_054177405.1 Leptonychotes weddellii
AAGCAGGTGGGGCTTCCCTTGGATGAGGTAAAGAGGACCCGGGAGTCCTGAGATGCAAGGCTTACTGAACATCCCTCTCTGTACCATCCTGGGGTGGGTTCCTGCCTTCAAATCCCTCTGCACGTGAAGCCTGGCTCCCCAACTTCCAGGTCGTTGGCTCCCCGCCAGTAGCCCCCCCCATTAGCTCCCTAAATTCCCATT
>NW_027990838.1:0-201 GCF_054177405.1 Leptonychotes weddellii
TTCCAAAGAAGACATCCAAATGGCCAACAGACACATGAAAAAGTGCTCAATATCGCTCGGCATCAGGGAAATCCAAATCAAAACCTCAATGAGATACCACCTCACACCAGTCAGAATGGCTAAAATTAACAAGTCAGGAAACGACAGATGTTGGCGGGGATGCGGAGAAAGGGGAACCCTCCTACACTGTTGGTGGGAATG
>NW_027990839.1:0-201 GCF_054177405.1 Leptonychotes weddellii
GGTGGCTCAGTTGGTTAAGCAACTGCCTTCGGCTCAGGTCATGATCCTGGAGTCCCGGGATCGAGTCCCATATCGGGCTCCTTGCTCAGCAGGGGGTCTGCTTCTCCCTCTGATCCTCCCCCCTCTCATGCTCTCTCTCTCTGTCTCATTCTCTCTCTCAAATAAATAAATAAAATCTTTAAAAAAAAAAAAAAAAAAAGA
>NW_027990840.1:0-1038 GCF_054177405.1 Leptonychotes weddellii
CTAAGGGTTATACTGTAGTGGACTTTTCTGAAATAAAAGCAAAATGAAACTCCTCATTTGGGTGTGTGATGTGGATACTCACAGACTGGCAAAGATGAATAAATGTGGTAGGGAGAATTCTGAGATGACCCTTCCAGATTCTCCCTTCCCCACCCATCCCATAGAACACCGTCCACAGTGTGGGTGGGGCTTGTGAACATGATGGATGTCACATCATGATTACATTACCAATCAATGGACTTTGAATTAGTACAAAAGAAGATAATCTGGGTGGGCCTGACCCAATCAGGTGAGCTCTTTATAAAAGACTGGGCACTTTTTGAAGCCAGAGAGATGAAAAGTGTGAGAAGGATTCAATGCAAGGGAGAGTCTCCATTACTGGCTTTGATGATGGAGAGGGCCATGTGGCAAGGACCAAAGAACAACCCCTGGTGGCTGAGAGTGGTCTTCAGCCTACAACCAGCAGAGATCTGATTCTGTCAACAACCCTCATGATCTTATAAACAGTCTTTCTTCTAGACAAGCCTAGATGAAGACATAGGTCAGCTAATACATTGATCTCAGCCTCTTAGACCTTGAGCAGAGAACCCAGTTAGGCTGAGCCCAGACTTCTGATTTATGGGACTGTGAGATAATAAATAGCTGTGCTTTTAAGTTGCTAAATTTGTGGTAATTTGTTACATAGTAATAGAAACCTAGTACAATAAGGTAGGGTAAGTAACAGCAGGATGAGACTTCCTGAATATGTATGTGGAGTTATTTGTTGATAGTATTTAAATCAGTGTACTGTAGTATCTCTTGAGCTGGTTTCCCCATGATGGTGAGAGCTCCCCCCCCACACACACACACAAAAAAAAACAAGAAAGAAAGAAAGCTCTGGTAAGAAACTCTGAGCTAAACACAGGAAACAGTTCTGTAATGGCAGGTGATGCAGGGGCTTTAATTATACAAATGTGCATCATGAGTCTGCAAGATAGAATGCAGTGTTTACATATTTGACTGTGGCACCTCTCTGGGCATGTGTGCATGCATGCATGT
>NW_027990841.1:0-201 GCF_054177405.1 Leptonychotes weddellii
TTCCATGATTCATTGTTCGTGCACAACACCCAGTGCTCCATGCAGAACGTGCCCTCCTCAATACCCACCACCAGGCCAACCCATCCTCCCACCCCCCTCCCCTCTAGAACCCTCAGTTTGTTTTTCAGAGTCCATCGTCTCTCATGGTTCGTCCACCCCTCCGATTTCCCCCGCTTCATTCCTCCCCTCCCGCTACCTTTT
>NW_027990842.1:0-201 GCF_054177405.1 Leptonychotes weddellii
TTTTTTTTTTTTTTTTAAAGATTTTATTTATTTATTTGAGAGAGAGAATGAGATAGAGAGAGAGCATGAGAGGGGGAAGGGTCAGAGGGAGAAGCAGACTCCCTGCTGAGCAGGGAGCCCGATGCGGGACTCGATCCCGGGACTCCAGGATCATGACCTGAGCCGAAGGCAGTCGCTTAACCAACTGAGCCACCCAGGCGC
>NW_027990843.1:0-201 GCF_054177405.1 Leptonychotes weddellii
AGCAGGGGCGCCTGGGTGGCTCAGTTGGTTAAGCGACTGCCTTCGGCTCAGGTCATGATCCTGGAGTCCCGGGATCGAGTCCCGCATCGGGCTCCCTGCTCGGCAGGGAGTCTGCTTCTCCCTCTGACCCTCCTCCCTCTCATGCTCTCTGTCTCTCATTCTCTCTGTCTCAAATAAATAAATAAAATCTTTAAAAAAAAA
>NW_027990844.1:0-201 GCF_054177405.1 Leptonychotes weddellii
CGCCTGGGTGGCTCAGTTGGTTAAGCGACTGCCTTCGGCTCAGGTCATGATCCTGGAGTCCCGGGATCGAGTCCCGCATCGGGCTCCCTGCTCGGCAGGGAGTCTGCTTCTCCCTCTGACCCTCCTCCCTCTCATGCTCTCTGTCTCTCATTCTCTCTGTCTCAAATAAATAAAAATAAAAATCTTTAAAAAAAAAAAAGA
>NW_027990845.1:0-201 GCF_054177405.1 Leptonychotes weddellii
AAGAACAATGAATCATGGAACACTTCATCTAGAACTAATGATGTAATGTATGGGGATTAACATAAGAATAAAAAAAAATACAAAAAAAAAAAAAGAAAAGAAAAGAAAGTAAAATGCTGTCTAAGATGTACAGGAAGAATCTACATCATCCAGAGACTCAACTACTATATCTAATAAATGGAACTCTTCAGTCCTGGGGGT
>NW_027990846.1:0-201 GCF_054177405.1 Leptonychotes weddellii
ATTTGAAATATGGTCAGAAGTAACTCGAGGTCCTCAAGCATGATATCCCAAGAAACATGTCACAACCAGCTGTTTTCAAAAGTGCATTGAAATGGAAATGACCCAAAAGGAAAAAATTTTTATGGCTGTTTGGGGTAGAAACCTAAAGAACCTATCTAGCTCACATTAAAATCTGGCAAGAAATGTTTTAGCCAGTTTACG
>NW_027990847.1:0-201 GCF_054177405.1 Leptonychotes weddellii
TTCTTTTTTTTTTTTTTTTTTAAGATTTTATTTATTTGCGAGAGAGAGAATGAGAGACAGAGAGCATGAGAGGGAGGAGGGTCAGAGGGAGAAGCAGACTCCCTGCTGAGCAGGGAGCCCGATGCGGGACTCGATCCCGGGACTCCAGGATCATGACCTGAGCCGAAGGCAGTCGCTTAACCAACTGAGCCACCCAGGCGC
>NW_027990848.1:0-201 GCF_054177405.1 Leptonychotes weddellii
CAGGGACACACTTCGTGACACGTAGATCCGGTGAGGTCACTGCTTTCCCATCAGCCCCTGCTGGGAGCCTGGGCCTGCCAAGAAACGGCGCCGGCAGGAGCCTGCTCGCCCTGCCCCCCTGCAACCTCTCTTGGAGGGAATGCTCACTTTCCCGCCCCACGGGGACGTTGTACAGAAAAGAAAAAAAAAAAAAAAAAAAAC
>NW_027990849.1:0-201 GCF_054177405.1 Leptonychotes weddellii
GTTTTTTTCTGGGGGGTGAGGGGGGTTGGTTTTGTCTTAGCTTAGTGGCTTAAAACAACACAAATTCATTTTCTGACACTTCTGAAAGTCCTAAGTCCCAAATGGGTCTCCCTGGACTGAAATAAAGGTGTAAACAGGGCTGCATTCCTTCTGAAGGCTCTAAGGGAGAATGTTTCCTTGCCTTTCCTGCTTCTAGAGGCC
>NW_027990850.1:0-1038 GCF_054177405.1 Leptonychotes weddellii
AGGACAAAGCTCCCGGTGCCCCTAAAAGCCACATCTCACGTGGAACAGCGTGGGGCCCAGAGGCTGAGGGGAGCTTGGACCCCGCAGCTGTGGTCATCACAGTTGCTGCTGGGTGTCCCTTGGAGCCTTGCCCACTTGGCCCCTCTGCCCGAAGTCCTTCCCACAGCCACCTTCCCTGCCATGGTGAGCCCCATAAACACTTGTGGAAGGAATCATGGAACACTGGAATCTTCAAATTGGAGAATCACAGCGTCAGAAGGACTTCCTCCCGAGGCCTGCACCCTTGCATACCCAGGGCCCAGAGACCCCCCTGCACTTGCCTTGGGAACACATTCTTCCTTGACTGAGAGCAGGGGAGCCCCCCGCCAAGAGGCTGCACTCTGTCCCGAATGTGACGCTGCACCCAAGTGAGGATCAGAGCTGAGATCAGAGGCCTCTTTCTCCAGATGGAAAAGGAACTTACAGATCTGGAAATGTCCATGTGGCTCCAGACACGGGGGCTGGACCTCAGGCCTCGGGCTCCTTCTCCCATGGCGCTCCCTGACCTCGCCTCCCTGACCAACACCCCTGCAGGGGCCTGGGGCCAGGCACAGAGGAGTCCCACCAGCCGGGCCCTTGCTGTTTGTCGTGGGAGCTGTGCTGGCCCCCACGCACCTGGTCTTTGTAAGGATACCTGTGTGTTAGCCTCCTGCCGTGAAGAAAACCGAGGGAGACACTGGGGGGTCTGTCGCATGGTCGACAGCACGGTAACTCCTCCCGCAACTGGGTGCTCCAACTCTTTCCTGCCGAGGGCCTCAGGGAGCCGCTCACCTCCGTCCAGCTTAGATGACCTCAGCTCCACGACCTCCAGGGGGCCAGAGACTCTGTCCATCCTGATGCCAGGCGCCTCTGAGCACTTAGGCTCCGTGAGGCTGGGGGGTGAAGGAGCGCGGGCCTGGCAGCCCCAGAGCAGAAGCCCTGCCTCAAGCCCCCTTGCCCACCTGATCTTCAGAGCCTGTAGCTTGGCCAAGGGGCAGGTATCTGAGGCAGAGAAGGGTC
>NW_027990851.1:0-201 GCF_054177405.1 Leptonychotes weddellii
TTTTTTTTTTTTTTTTTAAAGATTTTATTTATTTATTTTGACAGAGAGATAGACAGAAGAGCACAGCAGAGGGAGTGGCAGAGGGAGAGGGAGAAGCAGGCTCTGCACTGAGCAGGGAACCCGATGCGGGACTCGATCCCAGGACCCTGAGATCATGACCTGAGCCGAAGGCAGACGCTTAACCATCTGAGCCACCCAGGC
>NW_027990852.1:0-201 GCF_054177405.1 Leptonychotes weddellii
TGTCCATAATCGAACCTTCTCCAACACCCAACACAATGTCTTGTTAATGGCAAATTGCTTCACACGTAGGAGTGGGGTTGGGTTTTTTTTTTTTTTTATTCTTTCGTTAATCCCCATACATTAAATCATTAGTTTTAGATGAAGTGTTCCATGATTCATTGTTTGTGCATAACACCCAGTGCTCCATGCAGAATGTGCCCT
>NW_027990853.1:0-201 GCF_054177405.1 Leptonychotes weddellii
TCCCGAATATCGCCTCGGATTCACTTCTCCGCCCGTCCTACCTTCCAGAAAGTGGTCGCTTTTCTGATGAGAGAGTTGTTGCTCTTCTTTTCTTCAATCTCCTGTTGAGTTTGTAGGTGTTCAGAATGGTTTGATCCCTATCCAGCTGAATTCCTGAGAGGAGACGAAATCCAGGTCTCCTACTCCTCCGCCATCTTGCTC